>NC_059225.1:43545854-43778354 GCF_020615455.1 Coregonus clupeaformis
TTATTGTGAGCTGTCCTCCCCTCAGCAGCCTCCACTGCTTTCCATAGCCCCCCTACACACAAACACACACACACTCCGCGGTGCGCTCTGTCCATGGTGCTGATACAGCACAGCGGAGATCCAGATATCGCGGCAACCTGTCACTCAATCATTTGAACTTTTTGGCTATTTTTATATAGGGACATCAAACTAAAACTGAGGGTGCACACGTTTCAACTGAGGGGGCTAAGCACCCTTTTGCCCCTTCATGGAGCAGGGCCCACGTGCACTTGGTTATAAATATGCTCCTAAATATGCTCTTCATGGGATACAGTGGCTTGCGAAACTATTCACCCCCCTTGGCATTTTTCCTATTTTGTTGCCTTACAACCTGGAATTAAAATAGATTTTGGGGGGGGGTTGTATCATTTGATTTACACAACCTGCCTACCACTTTGAAGAAGCCCAAAAAAATTGGGGGTGAAACAAACAAGAAATAAGACAAAAAAACAGAAAACTTGAGCGTGCATAACTGTTCACCCCCCAAAGTCAAAACTTTGTAGAGCCACCTTTTGCAGCAATTACAGCTGCAAGTCTCTTGGGGTATGTCGCTATAAGCTTGGCACATCTAGCCACTGGGATTTTTGCCCATTCTTCCAGGTAAAACTGCTCCAGCTCCTTCAAGTTGGATGGGTTCCGCTGGTGTACAGCAATCTTTAAGTCACACCACAGATTCTCAATTGGATTGAGGTCTGGGCTTTGACTAGGCCATTCCAAAACATTTAAATGTTTCCCTTTAAACCACTTGAGTGTTGCTTTAGCAGTATGCTTAGGGTCATTGTTCTACTGGAAGGTGAACCTCCGTCCCAGTCTCAAATCTCTGGAAGACTGAAACAGGTTTCCCTCAAGATTTTCCCTGTATTTAGCGCCATCCATCATTCCTTCAATTCTGACCAGTTTCCCAGTCCCTGCCAATGAAAAACATCCCCACAGCATGATGCTGCCACCACCATGCTTCATAGCGTTTTCCTTGATGGCCAAAAAGCTCAATTTTAGTGTCATCTGACCAGAGTACCTTCTTCCATATGTTTGGGGAGTCTCCCACATGCTTTTTGGCGAACACCAAAAATGTTTGCTTATTTTTTTCTTAAAGCAATGGCTTTTTTCTGGCCCCTCTTCCATAAAACCCAGCTCTGTGGATTGTACAGCTTAAAGTGGTCCTATGGACAGATACTCCAATCTCCGCTGTGGAGCTTTGCAGCTCCTTTAGGGTTATCTTTGGTCTCTTTGTTGCCTCTCTGATTAATACCCTCCTTGCCTGGTCTGTGAGTTTTGGTGGGCGGCCTTCTCTTGGCAGGTTTGTTGTGGTGCCATATTCTTTCAATTTTTTTAAATAATGGATCTAATGGTGCTCCGTGGGATGTTCAAAGTTTCGAATATTTTTTTATAACCCAACCCTGATCTGTACTTTTCCTCAACTTTGTCCCTGACCTGTTTGGAGAGCTCCTTGGTCTTCATAGTGCCCCTTGCTTGGTGGTGCCCCTTGCTTAGTGGTGTTGCAGACTCTGGGGCCTTTCAGAACAGGTGTATATATACTGAGATCATGTGACAGATCATGTGACACTTAAATAAAGTCCACCTGTGTGCAATCTAACTAATTATGTGACTTCTGAAGGTAATTGGTTGCACCAGATCTTATTTAGGGGCTTCATAGCAAAGGGGGTGAATACATATGCACGCACCACTTTTTTTTTCATTTAACTTCACCAAGTTGGACTATTTTGTGTATGTCCATTACATGAAATCCAAATAAAAAAAGCATTTAAATTACAGGATGCAATGCAACAAAATAGGAAAAACGCCAAGGGGGATGAATACTTTTGCAAGGCGCTGTATACAGTGCCTTCGGAAAGTATTCAGAGCCCTTGACTTTGTTACGTTAAAGTCTTATTCTAAAATGGATTTTAAAAAGTATAATCCTCAGCAATCTACACACAATACCCCATAATGACAAGGCAAAACATTTATTTACGAAACTTTAGCAAATTTAAACAAAATTAAGAACAGAAATACCTTATTTACATAAGTATTCAGACACTTTGCTATGAGACTCGAAATTGAGCTCAGGTGCATCCTGTTTCCATTGATCATCCTTGACATGTTTCTACAACTTGATTGTAGTCCACCTGTGGTAAATTCAATTGATTGAACATGATTTTGAAAGGCACACACCTGTCTACATAAGGTCCCACAGTTGACAGTGTATGTCAGAGCAAAAACCAAGCCATGAGGTCGAAGGAATTGTCCGTAGTGCTTCAAGACAGGATTGTGTTGAGGCACAGATCTGGGGAAGGGTACCAAAACATTTCTGCAGCATTGAAGGTCCCCAAGAACACAGTGGTCTCCATCTTTCTTAAATGGAAGAAGTTTGGAACCACCAAGACTCTTCCTAGAGCTGGTCGCCCGGAGGTGACCAAGAACCCAATGGTCACTCTGACAGAGCTCTAGAGTTCCTCTGTGGAGATGAAAGAACCTTCCAGAAGGACAACCATGTCTGCAGCACTCCACCAATTAGGCTTTTTGCTTTGTCATTATGGGGTATTATGTGTAGATTCATGAGGGGAAAAAACAATGTAATACATTTTAGAATAAGCCCGTAACCTAACAAAATTTGTAAAATGTCAAGGGGTCTGAATACTTTCCGAAGGCACTGTAATAGCTGCATTGCTGTGAAAGGTAATTTTGCAGAACCATAAATGTGTGTGTATCCATAAGCATTATTATTCCATGCAACTCTGTCCTGGTGGAAAATTAGCATTTGAGTATATATGTATAATGTGATCCATGAGTGTGGAAAACATTTGCATTTCCGCTATTGATAACTGTGATTTCCATTTTCTGAAGAGGTTGTTTCCCCTTTGGGAGCTTGAAACATTTAGAGTTGAAGGGGCGATCTGCGTTTCAAACAATAATATAGCGACCACCCAGCCACTGTTATTGGTAAACAGCTGAAAGATGGGGTTGGAAAAATGAAACCATTATCAAATTCATAGAGAGAGCTATGGATGCAAGGACTGTCCATCCATGATATCAAAATTATAGTTTTAACCATGTTTAAAGGTTATACACTGTTTGTTTACATCCACATTGTTTACAAACAATGGAGTCAAACAAGCTTGTATTTTGGGTTCTGGTGGGGTTCCTACAGTTGAACTAACTTCATGAGGCATTTATAAGTTATATTCTTCAAGAATAAATGGGTATATATCATTCAGTTAAAAGTCTAAAAATGGATGTAGCAAACGCAGATTGCCCCTTTTAGTGGGATGTTTCCCCTGGAGTAAATTATTGTGGCTAAATGTCCTTGTATGCAACAGCTATTGTAGATAAAGTGAGACTAAAAACAAAATGTGCATGTACAGCCTTGCCAGACAACATTTCCAATTAGTTGAAATGCTACTGAACACAGTGTTTGCTTCCAGTGGTAGTAAAAAATATGGGGCTGTCAGAGTTAATCAATTAACTCAAGTTAACATTTTGTAATTTCTTTTTTCGCGATTAAACGCATTGTCTGAAAGCTTTCAAAATACACTGCAAACATCCAAAATACATCATCTATACAGCTAAAGACAACAATGTGATGTCAAAACAAGTTGACACAGGTTAAAGAAAGTGTGCTTTATCAATTTACCTGATTTTGCTTACCATTACTTTGGACAAAATCAAGACGTCAATATTCTTGAATTGCTTTGTGAATAAAAAATCTTAAATTACAGCAAATCCTGTGATTAACTCAATTACCTTTTTTAATCGTTTGACACTCCTAAAACAATCTTCTGTTTTCTTCTCCAAATCGCTTGTGCAGAAAAACCGAACACATCTCAAAGCAAGTGGCATAGACCCAATGGAAAGAGGGATAATTTGCAAACAAATTAATGCTGATATAGACTGAAAAGCAAAATCACACTTCCAATCCAATGACGTATATTTATAACCAGAATGATAAATTATAAACGTGCCAATACGCTGGTACTAAATTAATACGTACAACCAAAACCCTGACCTCTTTTTCATCGTTGTCGCACAGGAATTAAACGTGTGTTGCAGGCAGACTGGGTGAAGTGAAAACACAAAACTGGAACTGTGTATTTCTCCCCAGGGGAATAAGATATGTGCACTAATGATATATTCCTGATACTGAGGCAGAGCTACTGAGCTACTGTGGCAGTGTCAATTAGCGGGCTGCGCTGCTTTAACCTGTCAACTGGATATCTGAGCTGCCTTTTATCAACAAGAACACTGACTGCCTCTGAGTGTGAGAGGAGGTATCATATTTAATCATGTGCTGGTACTGGTGGGGTTGGTGGGTTTTTGTGTGGGGTTTTTTGGTGGCAGGGTAAAAATATGTCCCGGCTGCGCAGTCATGTCGCCCGCCCGCCATGCAAAGTCCCCAGACAGCCTGGTGTGCTGTGTTGTGTACTGCAGATTAACAAAGGGAAGAGGGGAAGTCAAGACCTTGACACTGAGGTAAAATGAAGAAGGTGCCACAATACCATTGGCAAAAAACTATACACAGGGGGAATATGAAAATAGTGAGTCTACATCGTGGATTAAGAGACGGAGAAAGGGGGTGGGGGGGAGGGAGAAAGAGATTGAAAGAGATGAGAAAATGGTGGTGAGAAATCACATTTGGAAATGCTTTCCTATTTTTAACTTCTCTGCCATATTATTTTTGCTAAATCCTACGAAGAACAGAGTGAAGCTTGTGTGGCCCTATCCTTTCAGACAGTTGAATTAGTCTGGAATTAGTCATCGACTCACTGTTTAGAATATCTAACTGTACATGATATCAAAAGAACAGTTGAGGCAATGACGCAGCTAATGATTTCCATTTATGAAAATCAATTGTTTTCATTTTGTGACCTTGGGACTATAAGGTTCTATCAGACATTTTGGTCAAAATGATGGTCCTTTAGGTGGTCCTTTACATGCGAGATGTGTCCGATTTCTTTGTAAGTAAATTTACGATAAAAAAAATAATCTGACAGTTCTATCTGTGCACACACCTTTTAACTTGGTGTTATAGGGTTCTAAATGATTTAAACCATGATCGCATGAAAGCAGTTTGGCTGGATATATTATTACCTAAGAGAAAACCAATCTTGGTAGGGGCTCTGTGGCACGGATCCCCCCGGTACTGCTGCTCATTCCGTTCACCAGCTCCGGAGGTCTATGTCACCGGCCTTCTATGCGTCACTGACCTGGTTCATTACCACCAACCCCGGACGGACACTGGACTGGGGTGCCGCGTTCTGGGAGACAGGCGGACCCGAGGTCGAGTCCTACGAGCGCTTAACCCTCCTCTTCCGCTCGGTGTTTGATCATCCTGTGGAGGACCGAGAGGGTGGTGAGCGTCTACTCCGACTACGACATGGATCTAGGACCGCCTCGGAGTTCGCCCTGGAGTTCCAGACCATCGCGCCCTCCACCGGATGGAACGAGTCGGCTCTGGTCACCGTTTTCCGCAGCGGACTGCAGGAGGAGGAACCCGCACCTGCACAATGCCCGGAGAACCGCACCTACGTGCCCACGGGTGTACGGGACCGCCTCCTTTCCTGGGCGCACACAGCGCCTGTGTCGGGTCATCCTGGGATAGGCCGTACCATTGCCTACCTGACTGAGAAGTACTGGTGGCCCACCTTGGCTAGGGACTTCCAGGTTTACGTCTCTTCCTGCTCCATCTGTGCTCAGTCTAAGACACCCAGACACCTCCCTTATGGAAAGCTCCTTCCCCTGCCGGTTCCACATTGACCCTGGTCTCACCTCTCGGTGGACTTTGTCACTGACCTTCCCCCCTCCCAGGGGAACATCACCATTCTCGTCGTTGTGGACCGGTTTTCCAAAGATTGTCGCTTCCTTCCTCTGCCTGGGCTCCCGTCAGCCATGCAAACCGCGGAGGCTCTTTTTACGCACGTCTTCCGGCACTACGGGATCCCGGAGGACATTGTGTCAGATCGTGGTCCTCAGTTCACCTCACGCGTATGGAAAGCATTCATGGAACGCCTGAGGGTCACGGTCAGTCTCACCTCCGGGTACCATCCTCAAGCTAATGGGCAGGTGGATAGGGTCAATCAGGAGGTGGGCAGGTTCCTGAGGTGTTACTGTCAGGACCAGCCGGGGAAGTGGGCGGATTTTCTACCTTGGGCTGAGTAAGCGCAGAATTCCCTCCGTCACTCCTCCACTAACCTCACTCCTTTCCAGTGCATGTTGGGATATCAGCCGGCCCTGGCACCTTGGCATCCGAGCCAGACCGAGGCCCCTGTGGTGGATAAGTGGTTTCGGTCGCTGAGGAGATCTGGAATGCTGCGAACACTCGGCTCCAGCGGGCCGTGCGTCGGCGCAAGGAACAGGCCAACCTCCACCGCAGTGAGGCGCCTGTTTTCTCTCCAGGCGACCGGATCTGGCTCTCCACCTGGAACCTGCCCCTCCGCTTGCCCTGCTGGAAGCTGAGCCAGCGGTTTGTGGGGCCGTTTAAAGTCCTGAGGAGGGTTAATGAGGTAACTTACAGTTTGCAACTCCCTGCTTTTCATGTGTCTCTCCTCAGGCCAGCGGTGCCTGGTCCCCTCGCTGAGGCTGGACCCAGTGACGCCCTGCCTCCTCCTCTGGACATTGAGGGAGGTCCGGCATACTCGGTCCTTGAAGTCCTGTATTCGAGGCGTCGGGCGGGGTGTCTCCAGTACCTCATCGACTGGGAGGGGTATGGCCCAGAGGCCCAGTGCTGGGTTCCTGCGGTAGACATCCTGGACGCTTCGCAGACCAGTGATTTTCACCGTCGGCGCACTGTCACGGCGCACTGACCGACTGTCGGCGCACTGACCGACGCCACGGTACTGTCACGGATCCCCACGGCACAGCTGCTCATTCCGATCACCAGCTCCAGAGGTCTACGTCACCAGCCTTCTAGGTGTCACTGACATTGTTCATACCACCAACCCCGGACTGTCTAGTCTCCCCATTGTCCTTGTCGATTATTGTCCCCTGTCCGTTGGTCTCGTGAGTACCGTATATTGTGCTCTTGTTATTACGGGTCTCGTCCAGTGTATTGTGTAGAGGTTTAAACCTCGCTCTTTTGTTTGGGTTACTTTGGAAACCATCATATTCAAACCTATTATTAAGCCAGGTGCATCTCCGAAGGACAGTTTGCATTTTCCCAGGTTTCAACATCAGATGTTACAAAGATGCTTAAAGACCTAGACAAACAGAAAGCCACAGGACTGGATAACATCCCAGCTAGATTCCTGAGTGATGCTGCTGATCGTATTGGACCTTATGTAACACACATCATCAACTGTTCCATTCAACATGGAAAGGTACCACAAGAGTTTAAACATGCTAGAGTTGTTCCTTTATAAAAGAAAGGAAGCAAAGTTGAACAAGGGAACTAGAGACCAGTGTCAATCTTGAGTGTGTTGTCAAAGGTTTTAGAAAGAACACTCCATGAACAGATCATAAAGTACATTAATGACCATAACATTTTATGTAATATGATCTTGAGTCCGGTTTTAGACAATCCTATTCTACCGACACTTGTTTACTATACTTGACAGATTTGATCAAGCAAGAAATTGGGCAACTTCTGTGGTATGGTCATGCTTGACCTACAAAAAGCATTTGATACTGTGAACCATGATATTTTGTTGTACAAACTGAAAGCAATTGGTTTTTGCACCAACTCCTTATTATGGGTGAAGTTATACCTAACTGATAGGGTCCAAAGGGTGGATGTGGGCGGGACACTGTCTGATGCTAAGGAGATAAACTGTGGTGTCCCCCAAGGGAGCATTTTGGGGCATTTGCTTTTTTTGCTCTACATAAATGACATGGACTCTGCCTCTTCATTCTCTCTGTTCCTGTATGCAAATGATTCTACCCTCTTGGTTTCACATAAAAATAAGGAGACAGTTGAAAAGACCCTAAGCAGCGAACTGACTAAAGTCAGGAAGTGGTTATCCGACAACAAACTGTTGCTGCATTTAAGCAAGACAGAATGTATCCTGTTTGGTTCCAAACACAAAGTGAGAAACTCTTCCAAGTTCTCAGTCAAATGTAATAGCGTAGCGGTGAAGGAAAAATGCTCTGTTACATACTTGGGATGTGAACTGGACCAACACATGACAGGTGAACTCATGGCTCTGAAGGTCATTGGGAAGGCTTACTCCAGGACAAAGTTCCTGGCAAGGGTAGCCATGTTCCAAGATACAGAGACGATGAGGACCCTGGCAACATCTCTGATACAGGCCACTATCACTATGCTTGTATCTCATGGTTCAGTGGCATAACAAAAAATCTGAAGGACAAATGGGCCAAAACAAACTAATGATAATTATACTCAAGCTCAACCTTAGGACGCACATTGGTCCTAATCATTTCAGGGAACTGAACTGGCTTTCAGTTAATCTCCAAGTGGTGCAGATCAAACTGTTGATGGTTTTTAAAGTTATACATGACCTTTCCCCCAGTTACCTGCCTGGATGTTCTAATTTCATTAGAGACTCTCATAGCCATCACACAGTGGTGTAAAGTACTTAAGTAAAAATACTTTAAAGTACTACTTAAGTAGTTTTTTGGGGTATCTCTACTTTAATATACTATTTATATTTTTGACAACTTTTACTTTTACTTCACTACATTCCTAATGAAAATAATGTACTTTTTACTCCAGACAATTTCCCCGACACCCAAAAGTACTCGTTACATTTTGACTGCTTAGCAGGACAGGAAAATTGTCAAATTCACACACTTATCAAAGGAACAAGTGGTCATCCCTATTGCCTCTGATCTGGCGGACTCACTAAACACAAATGCATCTTTTGTAAATTATGTCTGAGTGTTGGAGTGAGCCCCTGTCAATCCGTACATTATTGAAACATAAAAATGGTGCCGTCTGCTTTTGCTTAATATAAGGAATTTTAAATTATTCATACTTTTACTTTTGATACTAAAGTATATTTTAGCAATTACATTTACCAAATACTTTTAGACTTTTACTCAAGTAGTATTTTACTGGGTGACTTTCACTTTTACTTGAGTAACTTTATATTAAAGTATCTATACTTTTACTCAAGTATGACAATTGGGTACTTTTTCCAGCACTGCAATCACACCAGAGCCAGTGTTGCAAATATCAGACCGCTGCGCTACAGGACCATGGCTGGAAAAAGCTATGTCCTTAGCACTGGTGCAGAGGAATGGTGTACCAAACCATTTAAAATCCATCCCTACACTAGGGAGTTTTAAGATAAACCTTAAGAAATGGTTTATGGGGAAAATGCTTTAAAACTGGACAGGCTTAAAGAAAGTATAAATATTTTCAAGGAACGTTACATGCTAATCTATTTTATTCCTTATACGGTTATTGAGTCATAAAAGAGGAAGACATCGCAAAAACAGTTCTGAGATCTGGGACTTGGAAAATACTAATTATCTCAAAACTATACATTTTGCAGACAGAACCTTTTAGTCCCAAGTTCTTGATTATTCATATCATAGGTTCTGGTACTCTTTTTAAATTACTTTGATTTTTTTTCAGACGAATGGCCATAATGTAAGCTCTTTATGGTAAACACTAATAAATACAGGTGCCTTAGAGCATATGTAGCCATTTCCTGCAGTGAATGACCAAATGCGCCCAATTTGGCCTCATGAAAAGGGAAAGGAAAGGGAAAGGGGGATACCTAGTCAGCTGTACTGTAGCAGGTGATTTGGACAGAGTCAGGCGCAGGAGGTGTAAATCACAGAATAATGGTTTATTCGGCCAATACAGCGGTTCGCAGCAATGCGTAAAAAACAACTACAGAGCGACTTAACAGCGCACAGGGGAAAACAAAACACGGGTGAACATGGGTGAATATCCCGGCGATAAAGTACAATAATGCTCCACTGAGCTATCGACACCTCCACATGGAAACAATCACACACAAAGACATGGGGGGCAGAGGGAATACTTATACAGGGACTGATGAGGGGATATGAACCAGGTGTGTGTGAAAAACAGGACAAAACAAATGGAATGATGAGAAGAGGAGCGGCAGTGTCTAGAAGGCTGGAGACGACGAACGCCAAAGCCTGCCCGAACAAGGAGAGGAGGCAGCTTCGGAGGAAGTCGTGACAGTACCCCACCCTTGAAGGCCAGGAGGACGCTGAGCAGGGCGATCCGGATGGCGACAGTGGAAATCCCGCAACAGGGAGGGATAGAGGACATCCTTCACCGGGAACCAGCACCGCTGCTCCGGACCGTACCCCTCCCACTCCACGAGGTCCTGAAGGCCACCCACCCGACGCCTCAAATCCAGGATGGAACGGACGGAGTACGCGGGACCTCCGCACCTCAGACTCCTGGAGCGGACCAGCCACCACCGGCCTGAGGAGAGGTATATGAAACAAGGGGTTAATACGGTAATTAAGAGGGAGCAGCAACCTATACATAACCTCGTTAACTCTCCTCAGGACATTGAACGGCCCCACAAACCACGGGCTCAGCTTCCGTCAGGACAGGCGGAGGGGCAGGTTCCGGGTCGAGAGCCACAATGCAGGAGGCCGGGAGTATGGGGGTGTTATCTATGGGCCTCTCCTCTGTGTCGTACAGCCATGACAAAGCGTCTGCCTTCACGTTCTTAGTGCCTGATATATAGGACAGCGTGAAATCAAACCGGGTGAAGAACAAGGCCCACCTGACCTGGCGAGGGTTAAGCCTCCACGCTGCCCGGATGTACTTCAGGTTACGGTGGTCAGTCCAGATGAGGAAAGGGTGTTTCGCCCCCTTGAGCCAGTGCCTCCACGCTGTCAGGGCTCTGACAACAGCCAACAGCTCCCGATCACCAACGTCATAGTTCTGCTCCACCGGGCTGAGCTTCTTAGAGAAGAAGGCACAGGGGCAGAGCTTGGGTGGCATGCCCGAGCGTTGGGATAGGACAGTGCCTACCCCTACCTCGGACGCATCCACCTCCACTACGAACGGCAATGATGAATCAGAATGGGCCAGTACCGGGGCTGAGGTGAACAGAGCCCTCAGGTTACTGAAAGCCCTGTCAGCCTCAGCAGACCAGTGGAGCCGGGACGGCCCACCCTTCAACAGAGACTTGATTGGGGCTGCGACCTTGCCAAAGTCCCAGATAAACCTCCAATAGTAATTGGCAAAGCCAATGAAGCGCTACACCTCCTTTACAGTGGTTGGAGTCGGCCAATTACGCACGGCTGAAATGCAGTCTCCCTCCATCTCCACACATGAGGTGGTGATGTGGTATCCGAGGAAGGAGACGGATTGTTGAAAGAACAGACACTTTTCTGCCTTGGCATACAGATCATGCTCCAACAGTCGGCCAAGCACTCTGCGAACCAGGGACACATTCTCGGCGTGCGTAGCGGAATAACCCAGGATGTCATCGATGTAGACCCCCATACCGCGACCAAGCATGTCCCGAAACACCTTGTTCACGAAGGACTGGAAGACTGATGGAGCATTCATCAACCCGTGCTGCATCACCAGGTATTCATAATGCCCCGAGGTTGTGCTAAATGCTGTCTTCCACTCGTCCCCTTCCCGGACATGCACCAGGTTGTACACACTCCTGAGATCTAATTTCGTGAAGAAGCACGCCCCATGCATTGATTCGATAACAGAGGAAATTAGGGGTAGAGGATAACTATAGCGAATGGTAGTTTTATTGAGTGCACGGTAATCAATGCAAGGGCGCAGATCATCTTTCTTCTTCAAAAAAAATAAACTTGAGGAGGCGGGTGAAGAAGAAGGACATATGAACGCCTGACGCAGTGACTCGGAGACGTATGTCTCCATAGCCTCCGTTTCAGCCTGTGACAGGGGATATACATGATCCTGGTTGGCACAGCGTCTAACCGTAGGTTTATCGCACAATCCCCCACCCGATGGGGTGGTAATTTGGTCGTAGTGTCTGGACGGTGGAGGTAGTGTCTGGACTTTCCACCGTGGTCGCACCAACGGAAACAGCCAGACACTTACCCTGACACTCTCGCGACCACCCCATGAGAACCTTCTGCAGCAATGAAAAGGTGGGGTCAAGTAGTGCTAGCCAGGGAAGGCCCAACACAACAGAGAAATCAGGGGACTCAATAATATGAAAGGTGATTTGCTCACTATGGGTCTCCTGCATAATCATATTGACTGGTGCTGTACCTCCCTAACAAAACCTGACCCTAATGGTCGACTGTCAAATGCTTTGAAGGGCAATGGAATGGACAGGGGAACCAATGTAATACGTAGACTAAGAGCTAAAGACCTGTCCATAAAGTTCCAAGCTACGCCTGAATCTACCAGCGCCTTACACTGAGGAACTACTGTGTAATCAGGGAAGTTGACGTGGATGGTGAAATGCGCAGCAGAGGGCTCTGAACGAATGTGGGTTTGCGCTACCTGGGGTGACGCGAGAGCGCTCTGGCTGCCGCCTCCAGAACCAGAAGAACTCTGACGACATCATGCAGCAGAATGTCCTCTCTTGCCACAAGAGTGACACTGGATCTGTCGTCCTCCATTCTCCCTTGAACACTGCACCACCCAGCTCCATCGGAACGTGATCCGGGTTGAAGGGGGGTGAAATGGGAAGGCCCCTTCCAGAATGTCCTCTCGAAGCCAGCAGGTTGTCCAACCGGTTGGCCATGTCCACCAGTTGGTTGAAGGTCAACGTGGTATCCCGGCAGGCTAGCTCCCTTTGGACGTCCGAACGCAGGCTGCATCGTAAGTGGTCGATTAGGGCCCGCTCGTTCCACCCGGACCCAGCCGCTAGAGTTCGAAACTCCAGGGCAAAGGCTTGCGCGGTCCTCGTCCCCTGCCTCAGATGGACCATACACTCTCCGTAGTTGTCCAACGCATCTCCTCCTTCACTCCAGACCGCATTGGCCCACTTCAGGGCTTTCCCCGAGAGGCAGGAGACGAGGGTGGACACCTTCTCCTGATCCAATGGAGCAGGGCTGATGATGGTGAAATAGAGGTCCAGCTGCAGGAGGAAACCCTGGCAGCGGGCCGCTGTCCCGTCGTATTCCCTCGGTCGAGACAGGTGAATACCTCTGGGTGCTGGTGTGTGGGTGGCTGTATCTGGTCGCTCAGCTGGTTCCGCAGGGTCGGGTCCTCTCCTCTCCAGGCCCTGGACAGCCTGGAGAACCCAATCCATCGCTTCGCCCAAGCTGGCTAACATGTTGAAATGCTCCCGGACCCGCTCAAAGACTCCAGGCATACTCCCCGCTCCTGCTGACTCCATGTTGTTCGGTGTGTGATTATGTAGTGGTTGATTTGGACGGAGTCAGGCGCAGGAGGTGTAAATCACAGAATAATGGTTTATTCGGCCAATACAGCGGTTCGCAGCAATGCATAAAAGAACTACCGTGCGACTTAATGGCGCACTGGGGAAAACAAAACACATGGGTGAATATCCTGCCGATAAAGTACAATAATGCTCCACTGCGCTTTCGACACCTCCACAGGGAAACAATCACACACAAAGACATGGGGGGCAGAGGGAATACTTATACAGGGACTGATGAGGGGATATGAACCAGGTGTGTGTAAAAAAACAAGACAAAACAAATGGAATGATGAGAAGAGGAGCGGCAGTGTCTAGAAGGCTGGAGACGACGAACGCCAAAGCCTGCCCGAACAAGGAGAGGAGGCAGCTTCGGAGGAAATCGTGACATGTACAACTGAATGCATTCAACTGAAATGTGTCTTCCGCATTTAACCCAAAACCTCTGAATCAGAGAGGTGCGGGGGGCTGCCTTAATCGGCATCCACGTCATCGGAGCCCGGGGAACAGTGGGTGGAATGTTCATAATTAATAAAGGTTATAAAAAATATAATAAAATCCAGTGATTCTATTTCAAAAAGTTGTGTTATACAGTGGGGAAAAAAAGTATTTAGTCAGCCACCAATTGTGCAAGTTCTCCCAATTAAAAAGATGAGAGAGGCCTGTCATTTTCATCATAGGTACACGTCAACTATGACAGAAAAAATGAGATTTTTTTTCCCAGAAAATCACATTGTAGGATTTTTAACGAATTTATTTGCAAATTTAGGTGGAAAATAAGTATTTGGTCAATGACAAAAGCTTCTCAATACTTTGTTATATACCCTTTGTTGGCAATGACACAGGTCAAACGTTTTCTGTAAGTCTTCACAAGGTTTTCACACACTGTTGCTAGTATTTTGGCCCATTCCTCCATGCAGATCTCCTCTAGAGCAGTGATGTTTTGGGGCTGTCGCTGGGCAACACAGACTTTCAACTCCCTCCAAAGATTTTCTATGGGGTTGAGATCTGGAGACTGGCTAGGCCACTCCAGGACCTTGAAATGCTTCTTACGAAGCCACTCCTTCGTTGCCCAGGCGGTGTGTTTGGGATCATTGTCATGCTGAAAGACCAAGCCACGTTTCATCTTCAATGCCCTTGCTGATGGAAGGAGGTTTTCACTCAAAATCTCACGATACATGGCCCCATTCATTCTTTCCTTTACACGGATCAGTCGTCCTGGTCCCTTTGCAGAAAAACAGCCCCAAAGCATGATGTTTCCACCCCCATGCTTCACAGTAGGTATGGTGTTCTTTGGATGCAACTCAGCATTCTTTGTCCTCCAAACACGACGAGTTGAGTTTTTACCAAAAAGTTCTATTTTGGTTTCATCTGACCATATGACATTCTCCCAATCCTCTTCTGGATCATCCAAATGCACTCTAGCAAACTTCAGACGGGCCTGGACATGTACTGGCTTAAGCAGGGGGACACATCTGGCACTGCAGGATTTGAGTCCCTGGCGGCGTAGTGTGTTACTGATGGTAGGCTTTGTTACTTTGGTCCCAGCTCTCTGCAGGTCATTCACTAGGTCCCCCCGTGTGGTTCTGGGATTTTTGCTCACCGTTCTTGTGATCATTTTGACCCCACGGGGTGAGATCTTGCGTGGAGCCCCAGATCGAGGGGAGATTATCAGTGGTCTTGTATGTCTTCCATTTCCTAATAATTGCTCCCACAGTTGATTTCTTCAAACCAAGCTGCTTACCTATTGCAGATTCAGTCTTCCCAGCCTGGTGCAGGTCTACAATTTTGTTTCTGGTGTCCTTTGACAGCTCTTTGGTCTTGGCCATAGTGGAGTTTGGAGTGTGACTGTTTGAGGTTGTGGACAGGTGTCTTTTATACTGATAACAAGTTCAAACAGGTGCCATTAATACAGGTAATGAGTGGAGGACAGAGGAGCCTCTTAAAGAAGAAGTTACAGGTCTGTGAGAGCCAGAAATCTTGCTTGTTTGTAGGTGACCAAATACTTATTTTCCACCATAATTTGCAAATAAATTCATGAAAAATCCTACAATGTGATTTTCTGGAAATTTTTTCCTCAATTTGTCTATCATAGTTGACGTGTACCTATGATGAATATTACAGGCCTCTCTCATCTTTTTAAGTGGGAGAACTTGCACAATTGGTGGTTGACTAAATACTTTTTTTCCCCACTGTATTTCAATCTTCTGCGATGTACGTACATAAAGTGTAATATTGGGATGCAAACTCAAAATGTTCTACATTTCAACTCTATATCTGACATGGTACTGGTGTCTTCTTTTTTTAAGCCCATAATCATGTGTGTGAGGTGTATACTTTTGTTTCAAAGTAGATTTGTTTAAGACTACAAAGAATCACTCTGTGTGACCCTGATTTAGTCCACTGCAGTAAAATGTTAAGGCCCATAGGAGAGGCATTGCTGTTTTTGTCTTGTTCTATATCAATACGAAAACCTCCATGGAAGGGGTATTTCACAAAAATGTAAACCATATTATATTATTAAAAAACATATTTACAAAATTCTTTGAATTTTGATATTCTGCACTTTAGGTCCCTTTAAGGTGAGGACCTTAATGGGTTATGAAAGAATAATTCACTACAAAACTGTTCTGGGAAAAGTTTAATGCTCAGTATCTCAGAACTATGCTTTGTGCAGATAGAACCTTATAGTTCCAAGGTCTTGATTTCCTCCTGCTATCTAAATAGCAGCATTATACATACAGTGGGGAGAACAAGTATTTGATACACTGCCAATTTTGCAGGTTTTCCTACTTACAAAGCATATGGAGGTCTGTAATTTTTATCATAGGTACACTTCAACTGTGAGAGACGGAATCTAAAACAAAAATCCAGAAAATCACATTGTATGATTTTTAAGTAATTAATTAGCATTTTATTGCATGACATAAGTATTTGATACATCAGAAAAGCAGAACTTAATATTTGGTACAGAAACCTTTGTTTGCAATTACAGAGATCATACGTTTCCTGTAGGTCTTGACCAGGTTTGCACACACTGCAGGAGGGATTTTGGCCCACTCCTCCATACAGACCTTCTCCAGATCCTTCAGGTTTCGGGGCTGTCGCTGGGCAATACAGACTTTCAGCTCCCTCCAAAGATGTTCTATTGGGTTCAGGTCTGGAGACTGGCTAGGCCACTCCAGGACCTTGAGATGCTTCTTACGGAGCCACTCCTTAGTTGCCCTGGCTGTGTGTTTCGGGTCGTTGTCATGCTGGAAGACCCAGCCACGACCCATCTTCAATGCTCTTACTGAGGGAAGGAGGTTGTTGGCCAAGATCTCGCGATACATGGCCCCATCCATCCTCCCCTCAATACGGTGCAGTCGTCCTGTCCCCTTTGCAGAAAAGCATCCCCAAAGAATGATGTTTCCACCTCCATGCTTCACGGTTGGGATGGTGTTTTTTGGATTGTACTCATCCTTCTTCTTCCTCCAAACACGGCGAGTGGAGTTTAGACCAAAAAGCTTTATTTTTGTCTCATCAGACCACATGACCTTCTCCCATTCCTCCTCTGGATCATCCAGATGGTCATTGGCAAACTTCAGACGGGCCTGGACATGCGCTGGCTTGAGCAGGGGGACCTTGCGTGCGCTGCAGGATTTTAATCCATGACAGCGTAGTGTGTTACTAATGGAGACTGTGGTCCCAGCTCTCTTCAGGTCATTGACCAGGTCCTGCCGTGTAGTTCTGGGCTGATCCCTCACCTTCCTCATGATCATTGATGCCCCACGAGGTGAGATCTTGCATGGAGCCCCAGACCGAGGGTGATTGACTGTCATCTTGAACTTCTTCCATTTTCTAATAATTGCGCCAACAGTTGTTGCCTTCTCACCAAGCTGCTTGCCTATTGTCCTGTAGCCCATCCCAGCCTTGTGCAGGTCTACAATTTTATCCCTGATGTCCTTACACAGCTCTCTGGTCTTGGCCATTGTGGAGAGGTTGGAGTCTGTTTGATTGAGTGTGTGGACAGGTGTCTTTTATACAGGTAACGAGTTCAAACAGGTGCAGTTAATACAGGTAATGAGTGGAGAACAGGAGGGTTTCTTAAAGAAAAACTAACAGGTCTGTGAGAGCCGGAATTCTTACTGGTTGGTAGGTGTTCAAATACTTATGTCATGCAATAAAATGCAAATTAATTACTTAAAAATCATACAATGTGATTTTCTGGATTTTTGTTTTAGACTCCGTCTCTCTCACAGTTGAAGTGTACCTATGATGAAAATTACAGACCTCTACATGCTTTGTAAGTTGGAAAACCTGCAAAATCGACAGTGTATCAAATACTTGTTCTCCCCACTGTAGGTAAACACAGGAGTCCTCATGATGTAAACATCCAGAAGGTCTTCAGTACGGTGCAGTTAGCATCATGCTGGTAAGACGGCAGGTGTGTGTTCCGGAAATAAAGGTATCACCAGCTTGTTTTGTCCAGGTGTTGGCTGTCCGCCAGGGTGTGACCATGCATATGTCACACACACACACACACACACACACACACACACACACACACACACACACACACACACACACACACACACACACACACACACACACACACACACACACACACACACGAACACACACACACACACACACACACACACACAAACACACACACACGCATGCACAAACACACACAAACACACAAGCCAAGCCACAAGCTGGACTTAGAGGTGTTGTATTTCTCAAGGGGGAAAATCCCCAACATGTTTGAGACTAATCTTAAATTTCCCAGTGATAAGGACGAATGGGATTACACATTACTTTACTCACTATATTTACCAATCTCCTAAACCCTCCCACCAGGCTGCCAGCTGCCAGAGGATCAAAAAGACACAAGTGGTTGGCCAGCTGGTACCATCGAGAGCATCGTGGATTACTCTGTCACCATACAGTGTACCTCAGTAGGGTGAGTGACGTAGAGGAGGTCAGAGGATTAGTGATGATATGAATGTGCAAGCTGAAGAGCAGTTGGAACAACGTTGGGGAAGATAGGGAGGGATTCCATTTAGTTTGTTTACACTGTTTTGAGGGTTCTGATCCACCATCTTGGAAGTCAACACAACTCCTGATTGGAGACATTGAACTCATTGTATAGTCAGTTCTACTTTTACATTTGACCACAAAACTCCACAGTCTTGACATCAGAACTCCAGATGAATATATATATATATATATTTTTTTTTTTTCACCTTATTTAACCAGGTAAGCCAGTTGAGAACAAGTTCTCATTTACAACTGCGACCTGGCCAAGATAAAGCAAAACAGTGCGGAAAAAACAACAACACAGAGTTACATATGGAATAAACAAAACGTACAGTCAATAACACAATAGAAAATCTATATACAGTGTGTGCAACTGTAGTAAGTTATGGAGGTAAGGCAATAAATAGGCCATAGTGCAAAATAATTACAATTATAATTTAGTATTAACACTGGAGTGATAGATGTGCAGAAGATGATGTGCAAATAGAGATACTGGAGTGCAAATTAGCAAAATAAATAACAATGTAAATAACAATATGGGGATGAGGTAGTTGGGTGGGCTAATTACAGATGGGCTGTGTACAGATGCAGTGATTGGTAAACTGCTCTGACAACTGATGCTTAAAGATAGTGAGGGAGATAAGTGTCTCCAGCTTCAGAGATTTTTGCAGTTCGTTCCAGTCATTTTCAGCAGAGAACTGGAAGGAATGACGACCAAAGGAGGTGTTGGCTTTGGGGATGACCAGTGAGATATACCTGCTGGAACGCATACTACGGGTGGGTGTTGCTATGGTGACCAATGAGCTAAGATAAGGCGGGGATTTGCCTAGAAGGGATTTATAGAAGACTTGGAGCCAGTGGGTTTGGCGACAAATATGTAGTGAGGGCCAGCCAACGAGAGTGTACAGGTCACAATGGTGGGTAGTATATGGGGCTTTGGTGACAAAACGGATGGCACTGTGATAGACTACATCCAATTTGCTGAGTAGAGTGTTGGAAGCTATTTTGTAAATGACATTGCCAAAGTCAAGGATCGGTAGGATAGTCAGTTTTACGGTAGAGAGAGCGAGAGAGGGGAAGAGAAGCAGGAGAAGGAAAGTATTTGGAATTGAAAAAACCTGTGGAATGTATTAATATCAATCAAAATATGACCACAGACATACAGGTTTATTGATTAACTACGCAGAAGTCCTTATAAAGCTAAAGAAGCAGGTCACAATTTGTATTGTACGTAGCATTGCCATTAGTGACAGCACAAACCAGACACCGTCCTGATTGTTGATTTTTTTTTCATTTGTTTTTTTCACCTTTATTTAACCAGGTAAGCCAGTTGAGAACAAGTTCTCATTTACAACTGCGACCTGGCCAAGATAAAGCAAAGCAGTGCGATAAAAACAACAACACAGAGTTACATATGGGGTAAAAAAACATAAAGTCAAAAAATACAACAGAAAATATATATACAGTGTGTGCAAATGTAGCAAGTTATGTAGGTAAGGCAATAAATAGGCTATAGTGCAAAATAATTACAATTAGTATTAACACTGGAATGCTAGATGTGCAAGAGATTATGTGCAAATAGAGATACTGGGGTGCAAAAGAGCAAAATAAATAACAATATAGGGATGAGGTAGTTGGGTGGGCTAATTTCAGATGGGCTGTGTACAGGTGCAGTGATCGGTAAGGTGCTCTGACAACTGATGCTTAAAGTTAGTGAGGGAGATAAGAGTCTCCAGCTTCAGAGATTTTTGCAATTCGTTCCAGTCATTGGCAGCAGAGAACTGGAAGGAATGGCGGCCAAAGGAGGTGTTGGCTTTGGGGATGACCAGTGAGATATACCTGCTGGAGCGCAGACTACGGGTGGGTGCTGCTATGGTGACCAATGAGCTAAGATAAGGCGGGGATTTGCCTAGCAGTGATTTATAGATGGCCTGGAGCCAGTGGGTTTGACGACGAACATCTAGTGAGGACCAGCCAACAAGAGCGTACAGGTCACAGTGGTGGGTAGTGTATGGGGCTTTGGAGACAAAACGGATGGCACTGTGATAGACTACATCCAATTTGCTGAGTAGAGTGTTGGAGGCTATTTTGTAAATTACATCGCCGAAGTCAAGGATCGGTAGGATAGTCAGTTTTACGAGGGCATGTTTGGCAGCATGAGTGAAGGAGGCTTTGTTGCGAAATAGGAAGCTGATTCTAGATTTAACTTTGGATTGGAGATTCTTAATGTGAGTCTGGAAGGAGAGTTTACAGTCTAACCAGACACCTTGGTATTTGTAGTTGTCCACATACTCTAGGTCAGACCCGTCGAGAGTAGTGATTCTAGTCGGATGGGCGGGTGCCAGCAGCGTTCGATTGAAGAGCATGCATTTAGTTTTACTAGTGTTTAAGAGCAGTTGGAGGCTACTGAAGGAGTGTTGTATGGCATTGAAGCTCGTTTGGAGGTTTGTTAACACAGTGTCCAATGAAGGGCCAGACGTATACAAAATGGTGTCGTCTGCGTAGAGGTGGATCTGAGAGTCACCAGCAGCAAGAGTGACATAATTGATATACACAGAGAAAAGAGTCTGCCCAAGAATTGAACCCTGTGGCACCCCCATAGAGACTGCCATAGGTCCAGACAACAGGCCCTCCGATTTGACACATTGAACTCTATCTGAGAAGTAGTTGGTGAACCAGGCGAGGCAGTCATTTGAGAAACTAAGGCTATTTAGTCTGCCAATAAGAATGCGGTGGTTGACAGAGTCGATTGGCCAGGTCGATGAAGACGGCTGCACAGTACTGTCTATTATCGATCGCGGTTATAATATCGTTTAGGACCTTGAGTGTGGCTGAAGTGCACCCATGACCAGCTCGGAAACCGGATTGCATAGCGGAGAAGGTACGGTGGGATTCGAAATGGTCGGTGATCTGTTTGTTAACTTGGCTTTCAAATACTTTCGAAAGGCAGGGCAGGATGGATATAGGTCTGTAACAGTTTGGATCTAGAGTGTCACCCCCTTTGAAGAGGGGGATGACCGCGGCAGCTTTCCAATCTCTGGGGATCTCAGACATTACAAAAGAGAGGTTGAACAGGCTAGTAATAGGGGTTGCGACAATTTCGGCGGCTAGTTTTAGAAAGAAAGGGTCCAGATTGTCTAGCCCAGCTGATTTGTAGGGGTCCAGATTTTGCAGCTCTTTCAGAACATCAGCTGTCTGAATTTGTGTGAAGGAGAAGCAGGGGGGGCATGGGCAAGTTGCAGCGGAGGGTGCTGAGTTGGTGGCCGGGGTAGTGGTAGCCAGGTGGAAAGCATGGCCAGCCGTAGCAAAATGCTTGTTGAAATTCTCGATTATTGTAGATTTATCGGTGGTGATAGTGTTTCCTAGCCTCAGTGCAGTGTGCAGCTGGGAGGAAGTGCTCTTACTCTCCATGGACTTTACAGTGTCCCAAAACTTTTTGGAGTTAGTGCTACAAGATGCAAATTTCTGTTTGAAAAAGTTAGCCTTTGCTTTCCTGACTGCTTGGTTCCTAACTTCCCTGAAAAGTTGCATATCGCGGGGGCTATTTGATGCTAATGCAGTACACCACAGGATGTTTTTGTGCTGGTCAAGGGCAGTCAAGTCTGAGGAGAACCAGGGGCTAAACCTCATCATACCCCATTCTCATTTGAAGCTGCGGTACCTGCTGAGCTGCAAGTGCTTTTGAAAGTTGAACAATGAGAGTGAATAGCTTCTGATATTATCCAGGTGTATTTACTGAGAAGAAAGCCCCCTAAACTGCTGCTGTGCCCGTGAAAGGAGTCTGCCTGTTAAAGAAGGGACAGGCAAGAGGAGCGCACTGAACATCGAATTATAGTTTCTATTTCTAAAAAAGCCAAATAAATGTAGATAATATGTTCAAAAAGTGTGCTTTTGTGCTTAATATGCACACAATCTACATTACTGGGAACGCTTTCACTTAAAAGGTGTAGGAGGAGGAGGGTGGTCAGTCATGATTCAATGGCAGTTATTTATCTCCAGAGAATAATAAAAGAAGATGGAATTCCTGGAATTGCTCTGGCTTGTGTCATAAGGCTATCATTTTGATTCACATTTAACCAGAATAAGAGCTCTCACTGTTGAAATATTTATATAATTGTCTTCATTTATATGCTACGTCTTGTTTCCTTTCACAAGGTTAGCATTTGTCAATGGTAGGAACAGGCATTTAAGTCGACATAAACTTTCTATCTAGTAAATGTGAGCATTAATACAGCTCAGTCAGAATAAACACATTTAGAACAAGCCAATTCCATTAACACTATGTAAATGAGGTGTAACCTGTTCTGAATGTCACTAACACAGAGTGGCTAATCCCACAACAAACCTCCCAATTAAACAGCTCTTACTCGGTTAGCTTTGTTTGACTAATTCTCGTAAAATATATCCATCAGCTCAGTAGAGGGGAGACTTCTTTATTTATATATCTTTTCATCTTTAATTTATCAAATTTATATAGAGTTTTTAAATACTACCCGCACGTCTGTTCTCCATTTCTCCCTTGTCTCCTCGGCTCTCCGGCACGGCTGCTGACAGTTCTTTACCTCTGTGATTCATAGATCCAAACGCTGTACATTATGAACATTTCTGTCTGTGTTCTGAATGGGGGGTTTGTAGAAGCCCGTCTGACAAAGAGTTAGAGTACCCCAGATGGCAAAATCTACTCTGGGTGAAGCTGACTGGGGAGCTGCTGAGAAATTATACAGGTTGGAAATCAAACGTGTATGCAGAAGTATAAAATAAAATAAATCAATAACGATATAGGCCTACTGACTGTAGTTCAAAGTGGATTCCTTTCAAAAGTACAAGTCTTTATGACCTTATAAGAAGATTGAGCTGGTTCTGATGTCTTTGAAATGACAGGTTTTTAAGAAATGCCAAACCGAGAGAATAGCGGACTGAGTGGATTGAATACGATTTTATAGTATGAGCTCTCATGGATAAACCTAAACTACAGCTACCATCCATAGCTCAATTCTTTCAACACCTTTCAATTCCATAATCTATCTCTAAATTCCAGAATATCCCTTTCAGTTCCAGAATACCTCTCACAGACAAACTGCTCACACCATCCAAGTTAGACAGCGCACTAAAGCTTGCCAAGGAACTGAGTTCATATTCAATCAAATCCCACACATAGACAGAGAAAATGAGCTCAGAAGCTGTTCATGTTTTGTGTGGAGAGAGCCATGAGCTTAACATTATTACTTTTCGGGTATATTAAAAAATGACTAACTGGTACAATCCAAAACAGACACTTGTCTTTATCATATTTGCAAGTCATTGTGTCCAGACTCTGTCTCTAATCCAAATGCTGTATTCTTTTTTTTGTGCATTTATTTCTCTCATATGGACATAATTCAGTTTTAAAGCCAAATTGAGGAGTTAACAGGAGGAAAACATCACTTACTTAACAGGGCCATCTAGGGGTAATACAAGGCATTGCAGCTGAGAACAGAGCTTTTCATCTCAGTAGAAATTGTACTCTATCAAGAGAGGTGGAAAGAACATGATTGGTTTAGAGTTAGGCTTTCCCAGACCCCAAGGTCATAATAATGATCATCATTACTCATCCTCTACAGGGTGAACATAGTCAGTGAATCATCTTCTCTTTTATTGTGGTCATTTTAACAACAGACCCATGCAACAGATTCCTGAATGGTTCTGCAATTGTAAATCCACACTAAATGTGTGTGCCCGCTTATTTGCTAGACCCTCAAAGACACTAGAAGCAGGCAAGTACATTTAACAGAGTACCTATTATACTCAACTTGAATCAGCCCCTATAAGACAGTAGGTGGTCTTGTTTATGATTCAAGAGACCACTGTGACCTTCACAATGAACAAAGGCTCTCAGGTGAGGAGGGCTGAAGGGTTTCAGGAGATCATATGGTTCTAAAGCTGATGGAATTGAACAGAATGTAGATTTGTGAGAACAGCTTGTTTTCCATCCATTTTTCAATTGTTTATTTTCATTGAAGAACAACAGACATTTTGATCAACATTTTTGCGTGCTATTAGTACACAACATTTATGACAGACCCCCAACCCTGTTGGTTGATGCTGTATTTTTTTCACTCTTTCTTTCTTGTACTGAAGTTAAACCATCCACAGCGTCTTTAAAGCGCTTGACAGTTTGTGAGATGAATAAATAAAGCAACCATTTTTTTTATCCAGCGCGTCATCCCTGCAAATCCGTCCCACAACAGCTGTGGATATTTAACTGTTATCCTCAAAGAGAATTATTTCAGTTCTGCTCTAGCCTGCTCCCAATCTTCATTACTATTGCATGGCCCACGGCCACTTCTACTCATCAAGAAGCGCATTACATTATTTTCTAACTGGTAACAATTGAGTAGAGCACTGGTATTACAGGACCTGAGATGCCGTAAAAAACATAAAACACTGAATAATGGATGAAAAAGTTATTTACATGTTCCGTCTTTCCATACATACATTTTAAGGCTTCTCCCTCCTTGCACTACATTAAAGGTATATATTGAAAGAGGCAGTAATCATCTTCCATTTGTTTTAGAAGAGTAGGGGTAGACAGATCTAGGACAGCATACTCGGTGCTCGGCTTGTCTTCCCTGTGCTGGAGAGACACAGAGACACATACAATAGACATTAGGCAGAGGAATAGGACCTACTCTAAGAGGTTTCCTCAGAGCTCAACAGGGGTAAAGGATTTGGACCAGAGAGATTGTGTGGCTACACAAAAAAAATGTATGCACGCATGACTGTAAGTCGCTTTGGATAAAAGCGTCTGCTAAATGGCATATTATTATTATTTATTATTATTACAGGAGAGGCACAGATAGACACAGTACAGACTGAGCTGAGCTGTACCCTGAACACGTGGATTTCCATGCAGTGATTACAAGAGAGAAATGTACTGACTCTACAGGAGCTTATGAAAGTTTAGCTTCCAGACAAGCAACTAGTCAAGGGATGCTAAGCCAATGTTTTCTTTAGTAACAGTATGGCTTAGTTACTACTTTGATTTGCAGTTGATACCAAGCTACATCAGGCATGATAAGCTGTGAATACACAGAATCATGGTTTTCCAGCTCCAAAACCCATCTATGAAACATTGGTATGCTGAGATACATGTATGCTGAAGTACAAACAACCATCACATCAACACAAAATGATAGCAGAACTCAAGCGTGCCAACAAATGTCATGTTTCTCCATGTATTTAGGATACAGAGCAAAGCAGCGGCAGGGAACATGTCTCCCTCACTATTCCCTGGCTCTGGTTCCAGTCTGGATGGTACAGTGGCTGATGGCCTCCCCTCCAGCCCTACTTTCAACCCCTGCCCATGTGTACTCGCTCCCATTTACATCACGGTTGGAGACGGGTGCACTTCCTCTAAACTCCCCCATCATATGGGAGAGTCAATGTGAATAGAAAGACTGTAAATAAACATCAGCTACAACTTTCTATGGATCATATTGTAAATAGAACGCTCTGGAATCAAGCCATTAACACATCACCATGCAACCAAAGTGACACGCCTGCATCTGATTGGAAGGAAGGAATCGAAACATTCCACTAGCCTTCTTGAGAAGACTGCTTTATTTGTGGTATTTTTCTATATATATATATACAGTGGGGAAAAGTATTTAGTCAGCCACCAATTGTGCAAGTTCTCCCACTTAAAAAGATGAGAGAGGCCTGTAATTTTAATCATAGGTACACGTCAACTATGACAGACAAAATGAGGAAAGAAAATCCAGAAAATCACATTGTAGGATTTTTTATGAATTTATATGCAAATTATGGTGGAAAATAAGTATTTGGTCAATAACAAAAGTTTCTCAATACTTTGTTATATACCCTTTGTTGGCAATAACACAGGTCAAACGTTTTCTGTAAGTCTTCACAAGGTTTTCACACACTGTTGCTGGTATTTTGGCCCATTCCTCACACAGACTTTCAACTCCCTCCAAAGATTTTCTATGGGGTTGAGATCTGGAGACTGGCTAGGCCACTCCAGGACCTTGAAATGCTTCTTACGAAGCCACTCCTTCATTGCCCGGGCGGTGTGTTTGGGATCATTGTCATGCTGAAAGACCCAGCCACGTTTCATCTTCAATGCCCTTGCTGATGGAAGGAGGTTTTCACTCAAAATCTCACGATACATGGCCCCGTTCATTCTTTCCTTTACACGGATCAGTCGTCCTGGTCCCTTTGCAGAAAAAAAGCCCCAAAGCATGATGTTTCCAACCCCATGCTTCACAGTAGGTATGGTGTTCTTTGGATGCAACTCAGCATTCTTTGTCCTCCAAACACGACGAGTTGAGTTTTTACCAAAAAGTTCTATTTTGGTTTCATCTGACCATATGACATTCTCCCAATCCTCTTCTGGATCATCCAAATGCACTCTGGCAAACTTCAGACGGGCCTGGACATGTACTGGCTTAAGCAGGGGGACACGTCTGGCACTGCAGGATTTGAGTCCCTGGCGGCGTAGTGTGTTACTGATGGTAGGCTTTGTTACTTTGGTCCCAGCTCTCTGCAGGTCATTCACTAGGTCCCCCATGTGGTTCTGGGATTTTTGCTCACCGTTCTTGTGATCATTTTGACCCCACGGGGGTGAGATCTTGCGTGGAGCCCCAGATCGAGGGAGATTATCAGTGGTCTTGTATGTCTTCCATTTCCTAATAATTGCTCCCACAGTTGATTTCTTCAAACCAAGCTGCTTACCTATTGCAGATTCAGTCTTCCCAGCCTGGTGCAGGTCTACAATTTTGTTTCTGGTGTCCTTTGACAGCTCTTTAGTCTTGGCCATAGTGGAGTTTGGAGTGTGACTGTTTGAGGTTGCGGACAGGTGTCTTTTATACTGATAACAAGTTCAAACAGGTGCCATTAATACAGGTAACGAGTGGAGGACAGAGGAGCCTCTTAAAGAAGAAGTTACAGGTCTGTGAGAGCCAGAAATCTTGCTTGTTTGTAGGTGACCAAATACTTATTTTCCACCATAATTTGCAAATAAATTCATTAAAAATCCTATAATATGATTTTCTGGATTTCTTTTCTCAATTTGTCTGTCATAGTTGACGTGTACCTATGATGAAAATTACAGGCCTCTCTCATCTTTTTAAGTGGGAGAACATGCACAATTGGTGGCTGACTAAATACTTTTTTTCTCCTCTGTATATTTACACATATACAGTGGGGAAAAAAAGTATTTAGTCAGCCACCATGTTGAAGATAAAAAAAATTTAAATGGTGCATTTTTCCCCATATTCCATCCAGTTTGCTTTATTTTTATAATATATTATACTTGATCTTTCTTCAATAAGTTTCTCCATTTCTTTTTGTTTTTCCTCTAATTTATTCTGAGCCTCTATGTTACAGTTGTTATTGCTATCTATCTGTTCTGTTAGACCTTCTATTTCCTTTGTTAGTATGGACTCTTTTGACCTACATTGCTTTTGTTTTCGAGATGAGTAGTGAATTGCATGGCCTCTAAAGGCACATTTAAAAGTGTCCCATACAATAAGGGGATTTGCTGTACCTATGTTATGTCGGAAAAAATCAGTTATAAATTATTCTGTCCTAGTTAAAAACAAGTTATCATCCAATAGGCTTTGATAAAATTTCCAATATCCTCGCCCACGTGGAAATTCAGTAAGAGTAATGTATATGCCAATTATATGATGGTCCAACCGCATTCTCTCCCCTATCAAAAAAAGGGCATACTTAATCATTTGGCAGTGCAAGCAGAGGACGGAAAAGGAATCTTATATTCCAGCAGCTTTTAATCATACAAGTACGTCTAAACATCATTTAAGACCAAGAACAAGAGCTCTATACAGTATTCCCCCTGCAGACTATGTCAGCTTTCCCTACATCACCTCTTACTCTGGATAGATGTTTATAAAAAGGAACACCACTATGCCAAGAATGCCTATTGGGAAACAGTGAGTCACCTACTCTGGCATCATATGTATTTTGGGAAGCGTTCAAGAAAATTTCCAAGCTCTAATAGCCGTCTGACTCTGAACAGAATAGAGAGAGAGGAACGAGGGGAGAGAAGCTTGGAACTCAGGCCCATTTGTCTTAAATCAAATCACCAGCTAACAAATCGAATCAGTCAGCTAAAATATAAACACACGTTTAGCCATTTAAGAGAGTTTTCAAGATGGAACACTAAAGCGCAGTGTCAGTGACAATGTTATCAAGGTGTAAGACGAATGTTTGTTCTATTAGCTGTTAATTGTCAGCGAGCGAGGCTGTCATCTATGAGCGGTGTCGGTTTGAATGCTAACGAGCTTGTCATGGTGCCACCAACCCTGAGGACTGACAAACACTCTAGCTGTTTGAGAAGCTCTCATGCCCCTGAGTACTGTGCTGTATGTGCAAACATGGCATACAGAGGAGGGAGTAATGTTGAGTATGTGTTAGGGAGATGGTAATGTATCTAATGTACAGTAGATACGAGGGTGGGAGTGATTTAGATGTGTGTATGAAAGAGGGGAAACTTTTGGTTTTTGATGTCTTGAGACGTTTCAAGCACTGTGAAAAGTATTCCATACAACAAATAACTCAGGTATTGCACTGTAAAACTGAAATGCAAAATAGCAGGCTTATATGGAAAGAGTAATGGAATTAAAGCCCTTAATGTCGTCTCTGTAACTCTGTAAACCCATTTGTCACCATGGCTGAGAATCCAGCGAGACGTGTGGGGGTCAAACATATTTACATGTCTTGATGTTCCGATCTCACCCCAGAGACACACGTGGCTCAGTTAGCATACTTCTCTCTCTCCCAGTGGTGTGCATATCAAATGAAACTAGCCCATAGCGGTGATTTAGTGATTTAAAGAAAAAACATGGGATTAAACTCTCAACACCAAATCAGAGATGATTAATACAGTTTTCCTTCATGAAAGTGTCCTCTCCTGTCACGGCGAATAATAGCACGGGAGTAATTACTAGACTACCATTATGTACCTCAAATAAAACACATCTGAGGGATGAAATTAGGCTTTCACACACACACACATAGTACATGTGGACATGGCAAAACATTTGCATGCCTGATTCACACTACACTACAGAAGCCTCTTTTGCCAGGCTTATAGTTAAATGACAACACACAAGTCTGTGAACCACACTACGGCAGCTACAGTACCAAAGCAACAGACTGGGGCACAGCGTGATAACCATGGGGCACATCACTATGGCTCACAATGGAGGCACATTTTTCAGGCACGCTGCCTGGTTGCATGGCTGCTGGCTGGCTGTTGTCTATTGAGAGATCCCCTGATCATCCAAGCGCCAGAGGGCCTCGGCAGTCAGCACGGCAGCAGGCTGAGTGCCCAGGCAAGGGAAGGTGGAGCTACAGTACCAGATTACACTATAGCATCTGGGTTGCCAAGGAAGAGTGTGGAACGTGGAACGTGGAATGCGGCAGGGGCACAGATGCGTGTTTGCGAGCGAGGGCGGGCCCGGAGGTGCGATGCAGCACGGTGCGTTCTCTGCTGCGGTGTGGAAGCTTTGTTGGTTAATTGCCATGCGACATATTGGATGTGGGACGGGAGGGAGGGGAGGGGCCTCTGGGATGCCAGCAGTTCAAAGTGTGAGCGATGAGGGGGCAATTCAATCAAAGCACAAAGCCATGGCACTTTGGCCCGAGCTCAAAAACTGATTGGAAGCAGACATTAATTATATATTTTTCACTTTTGACTCGAGTTTATACAATCACATCTTGTCTGTTGCTGTAGTTGTTTGTTGCGCAGGACTAGGTTAGCAGTAGACTTACTAGGTAGTGTTGTGTGTGAAATGATGTATTATTAGAGACAGACTGAGACAGTAGACAGCCCTAGGTGGATGGGTGGTAAAAAGCCAAAGATGCACAGTTATGACTACAGGCCAAGATAGCTCTGTATCGCTTTGAACTCCTTGTTACTTTCCATGCAAAGAACATTGTAGTACATTCTACATTTACATTTACATTTACATCATTTAGCAGACGCTCTTATCCAGAGCGACTTACAAATTGGTGCATTCAACTTATGATAGCCAGTGGGACAACCACCTTTAAAAAAAAATAATAATAATGTATAGGGGGTGGGGGAAGCAGGATTACTTTATACTATTCCAGGTATTCCTTAAAGAGGTAGGGTTTCAAGTGTCTCCTGAAGGTGGTCAGTGACTCCGCTGTCCTAAAGGCACAGCAACACACATAACATCCTCAGTGGACTATCTCTCCACTCTGCTCTCCCCCAGACCTGTAGGGAGCAACCTCCACACCACACATGACAAACTAACACCTGTTACTATTTCATCTCCCGGTCCTCTCCTTGCCTCTTGGACCGCTAAAGGGCGGCTAGGCTACCCAGGAGCTCCTTGAAGGATGGGGGAGAGGCGTCCGTTCAAAACACTCCCCATCTATTTCCTGATGGGCGCCACCTGTTCCTCCATACCTCCTCCTCCCCCCACCAGCGCCACCTTGTCCGTCTGCGTGAGGGATGGGCAGACTGCTGAGGGAGGAAAGAATGTTGTCACTGTCATGGAGATAGGGAGGGAGAGATAGAGAGAAAGAGAGAAGGGAATGAGAGGATAGAGAGTGAAATAAAGACATGGGGAGAGAGAGAGAGAGAGAGAGAGAGAGAGAGAGAGAGACAGAGAGAGACAGAGAGAGACAGAGGGGGGGGTGAGAGAAAGAGGCGGAGAGAGAAAGGTGGAGAGTGAGATTGGGAAGGAGAGAGAGGGGTAGAGGAGGAGAGGGGTAGTCTCCCGGATACCTGGTGGCTCTCGGGTTCCAGATGCCAGTAGTTTTAATGGTGCAATTATGGCTGTCGTACTATGACTATCACTGGCCCTGGCTCTGCCCCTATTGAAATTACACTGGCAGGGGTATGTGCACAAACACATGCCACCCCTTACCACTGCAACCCTGTAACATAATTCAGAAAATTATGCATGTGCATATGCATCCCATATTTTATGTAATGAGACATACAGGACTCTAAGTACCAGCTACATAGCTGATCATGTCTAACACATCTCAGGTGATGCGTACACTGCTGAGTGCTTAGTGAATAATCCTCTCGATCATAACGACTTTAGCACGTTCCCTGTTGTCCACTCCTAATCGGTCTGATGATAGGGAGAGAAACCACCGATTTGTCAAACAGCAAACTGTGTTGGGTGTGTTTTCCTCCTCTCTCCTAAGACAGTGGAGCGGCTGCCATCTGGCAGGGAAAGGTACCGGTCGTAAACATAACCCACTGTCTGGTGACAGAGGCTGCTAGTGGGGTACTGGTGGGTTGGATATATTATATTAAACTCTTGCAGCCTTTTGACTCATGAGGTTGGAATGATGGAAAGGTATTGTAACATGACCCTAGATATAAACCAATGTGGGGACATTTGTGGAAACGTCACATACACAGTGGATGAGTCAAATACACAATGTGCAAACAGCTGAACTTGTCCAACTTAACATCATAAAATCAGCTATAAAATCATTGTCATGTAAAGTGATACAAACAAGTCCTTCATTCAAAGGAGGAGACCTGTGTAATCACCAAGGCAGTCCCTTCTTCAAACTGAGCTAATTGAAGTTTATAGACACGGCTAATGCATGATGGATGGTAGAGGAGCGGAGCAGGCCTCGCTCGCCTGGTGGTGGGGTGGCACGGGACTGGCTGGCATGAGATCACAAGCATTAATAGAGCTGGACCTTTCACTTTGCCAGTCTGCCTGCCGCTCAAAGACATCTGTTGCCAGCAGGTATCCCCCTCCATCCTTCAGCTTCATCATGCCCAGGCCAGGCGTACCACCAACGTGAGCTGGCGCCAGCAGCTCCTGCCCTGGCATGTCCATTTAAAGAGCCTATATATATGTTTGCTGGCTAATTCGAGCTGTCTTCATCAGGCATGTTTGCTGGTGACAAATGGGTGCGCCACGCAGCGCGGCAGATGGCCCGGCCCCATCATCAATCTGAGGAGACAGACGGGTGATGGATGGATCCTCCGGTGTAAACAGTCTTTAACTAAGAACCACACAGAGAAGGAATTTGCAAGGAGACGAGCACCTTTAGTCGTAACAAAGTCTGGAATATCGGTGCAAGGAACAAATGACAAAAGCAATAGGATTAGGAGCTTGTACGTTTGATTCTATGAGTGAATGTTCTTTCTTTGGCCTAACAGTGAAGGAAATTTGTCCCGATTTCAGTTCAGTTTAAATTCAATGGGAGAAATGTCTAACAAAGTGCAGCTAGATCTCTTATTGAGTTGTTTTGTACTTGTTGGTCTGAGTTGTGCTTTTCAAATGATCGCTGAAACGGCAGAGGTAATAGTTTTTCAAGTACCAGACAAATGTCAGCTTTCCATCACTAGACTCAAATCAGGGATTCTAGAGAGTATAAAAATAACACTGGGTAAGTATTGGTATTCAGAACTGGTGAAGATAACTTATTCCTGAAACTGACTGCTAAAGTAAAAAATAAACATTTTGGAAACAGAGATGATGGGTGGGAGGGAAGAGGAAAAAAGAAAAAAGGAGAGATGAGTCCTTTCATGATGGAGGCATCTCACTATGACATGCGACCACCAGTGTCTGCTATGAATAAATCATAAAGGCTCGGCATGGCGGGCGGGAGTAAACATTGGTGCATCTTTTACCTATGAAGCCTGGAGAGGCCTGTCAGAGGCTGCAGTTAACAAGACTGTACCGCCTCATCACCATGCAGACTGTGTAAGAGCTGATCTGAGGTCCAAACCTGACACCATTACCCCGCACCTCCTACTCCTCCTCCCACTCCTCCTCCCTTTCTCTCTCAATCACACTGACTCCCCCTTTTTCTTTCCCCACCACCTCCATGATGGCTCCCTCCATTTATCCTTGCGCCTTCCAACTCCCTCTTTATCACGTTCGCTGAAGGAGGAGGACCAAGGCGCAGCGTGGAAGGTGAACATACTTATTTATTTAATGATTACACGAACAAAACAACAAATCGATACGTGACGTCCAAAGGTGCAAACCACAAACCTACACAGGAACAAGATCCCACAAACACTGTGGGAAAACAGACTGTTTAAATATGGTTCCCAATCAGAGACAACCAGCAACAGCTGACACTCGTTGCCTCTGATTGAGAACCACTCTGGCCAACATAGAAACACAATAACTAGAACTACACCCTAGAAACACAAAACTAGAACAACACAAAGAACACTCACACCCTGGCTCAACATACAAGCGTCCCCAGAGCCAGGGCGTGACACTCTTCCCCCCACCCTCTACTCCTCCTATTCCACAGCCCCTACACTGGTCCCACCCTTCTAGAAAGAGGACTATTTATTTAACACATTTTTAGAGTAAAATGAAGGCTAGTTTAAGAGTACATCAGATATGTAAAAAAAAAGGGATAAAAAAATATATATATCCTCTGCAAATGTTCACAGAACAGCAAGGCATTATGGTCCTCCTGACCTCAGTGAAGACCGAGTGCTGACTTCTCCCCAAACTGCTCTATTTGGACACAAGTGTGTTGGGACTTCAAACACAGCCTTGCAAAAGTATTTATCCCCCTTGGCGTTTTTCCTATTTTGTTGCATTACAACCTGTAATTTAAATTGATTTTTATTTGGATTTCATGTAATGGACATACACAAAATAGTCCAAATTGTTCAAGTGAAATGAAAAAAATTACTTGTTTCATGAAATGCTAAAAAATAAATAACGGAAAAGTGGTGCGTGCATATTTATTCACCCCCTTCGCTATGAAGCCCCTAAATAAGATCTGGTGCAACCAATTACCTTCAGAAGTCACATAATTAGTTAAATAAAGTCCACCTGTGTGCAATCTAAGTGTCACATGATCTATCACTGTTCTGAAAGGCCCCAGAGTCTGCAACACCACTAAGCAAGGGGCACCACCAAGCAAGCGGCACCATGAAGACCAAGGAGCTCTCCAAACAGGTCAGGGACAAAGTTGTGAAGAAGTACAGATACGGGTTGGGTTATAAAATAATATCTGAAACTTTGAACATCCCACGGAGCACCATTAAATCCATTATTAAAAAATTGATATATGGCACCACAACAAACCTGTCAAGAGAGGGCTGCCCACCAAAACTCACGGACCAGGCAAGGAGGGCATTAATCAGACAGGCAACAAAGAGACCAAAGATAACACTGAAGGCGCTGCAAAGCTCCACAGCTGAGATTGGAGTATCTGTCCATAGGACCACTTTAAGCCGTACACTCCACAGAGCTGGGCTTTACGAAAGAGTGGCCAGAAAAAAGCCATTGCTTAAAGAAAAAGATAAGCAAACTCACCAAAAGGCATGTGGGAGACTCCCCAAACATATGGAAGAAGGTACTCTGGTCAGATGAGACTAAAATTGAGCTTTTTGGCCATCAAGGAAAACGCTATGTCTGGAGCAAACTCAATACCTCTCATCACCCCGAGAACACCATCCTGCTGTGGGGATGTTTTTCATTGGCAGGGACTGGGAAACTAGTCAGAATTGAAGGAATGATGGATGGCGCTAAATAGAGGGAAATTCTTGAGGGAAACCTGTTTCAGTCTTCCAGAGATTTGAGACAGGGACGGAGGTTCACCTTCCAGCAGGACAATGACCCTACGCATATTGCTTAAGCAACACTCGAGTGATTTAAGGGGATCATTTAAATGTCTTGGAATGGCCTAGTCAAAGCACAGACCTCAATCCAATTGAGAATCTGTGGCATGACTTAAAGATTTGTCACGATCGTTTTAAGATGCGGACCAAGGCGCAGCGTGATATGCGTACATTCTTTTATTGCAGTACACAACACAAACCAAAACAACAAAACAAACGATACGTGAAGTCCTGGGTTGAACACAAACCTTCCGGAACAAGATCCCACAATAAACAGTGCCAAACAGGCTGCCTAAGTATGGTCCCCAATCAGAGACAACGAGAATCAGCTGCCTCTGATTGGGAACCACCCTGGCCAACATAGATCTACACGATCTAGATCATGAACATAGAAAATACAACATAGACACTACACACCCTGGCTCAACATTTAAGAGTCCCCAGAGCCAGGGCGTGACAGTACCCCCCCAAAGACGCGGACTGCGACCGCGCCAACCAAACACAAGAGGGTAGGGGCCGGGTGGGCATTCCGCATCGGAGGCGGATCCGGCTCCGGGCGTGACCACCACTCTCTCTCTACCCCCCCGTAGCGCCCCTGGTCTGGTCCCGCTGGCCGGAGCTGGACTGGACATTGGTGGAGCGGATTGCTCTGGCTCCTGTGTGGAGCAGCTGACCGGTGCCGGACCAGGCACCGGTGGAACAGGCACGGACCGTGCCGGACTGACGACGCGCACCACTGGCTTGGTGCGGGGAGCAGGAACGGGCCGGACGGGCTGACGACGCGCAACACTGGCTTGGTGCGGGGGAGCAGGAACGGGCCGGACCGGGCTGGCGACGCGCACCACTGGCTTGGTGCAGGGAGCAGGAACGGGCCGGACCGGGCTGGCGACGCGCACCACTGGCTTGGTGCGGGGAGCAGGAATGGGCCGGACCGGGCTGGCGACGCGCACCACTGGCTTGGTGCGGGGAGCAGGAACGGGCCGGACCGGGCTGACGACGCGCACCACTGGCTTGGTGCGGGGAGCAGGAATGGGCCGGACCGGGCTGACGACGGGCACCACTGGCTTGGTGCGGGGAGCAGGAACGGGCCGGGCCGGACTGGGAACACGCACCACTGGCTTAGTGCGAGGAGCAGGAACGGGTCGGGCCGTACTGGGAACACGCACCACTAACTTAGTGCGGGGAGCAGGAACGGGTTGGGCCGTACTGGGAACACGCACCACTAACTTAGTGCGGGGAGCAGGAACGGGCCGGACCGTACTGGGAACACACACCACTGGCCTTGTGCGGGAAGCAGGAATGGGTCGGGCCGTACTGGGAACACGCACCACTGGCTTAGTGCGGGGATCAGGAATGGGCCGGACCGGACTGGTGACACACACCACTTGCTTGGTGCGAGGAGCGGGTCTGGGTTTCCTTATAAACCTCCGCTCCCTCTGCTGCCTAACCAGTTCCTCTCGCCGTGCCTCTACACTCTCCTTCTCCCTTATCGCCTCCAGTAGCTCCTCCCTCTGACCAATTAACTCCTGCTCCCTCCTGACCAATAGCCCCCGTAACCAGGTGGCCTCCTCTCCTATTCTGCAGATTCGCCCTGTAGCTGCCTCCTGCTGCCCTGTCGTCCACGCCGTGTGCCCCCCCCAAAAAAAATTTTTTCTTGGGGTTGCCTCTCGGGTGTCCGTCGTCGGCACGGTTGGCGCCGTTTCTCCTCTCTTGCCAGGGCCTGTACCTTTGCCCAGGGCCCTCTGCCCGCGAATATGTCCTCCCATGACCACCATTCGCCCACCTGGGCCATCGCCAGCTTCTCTTCCTGGGCACGCTGCTTGGTCCTTTTATGGTGGGATCTTCTGTCACGATCGTTATAAGATGCGGACCAAGGCGCAGCGTGATATGCGTACATTCTTTTATTGCAGTACACAACACGAACCAAAACAACAAAACAAACGATACGTGAAGTCCTGGGTTGAACACAAACCTTCCGGAACAAGATCCCACAATAAACAGTGCCAAACAGGCTGCCTAAGTATGGTCCCCAATCAGAGACAACGAGAATCAGCTGCCTCTGATTGGGAACCACCCTGGCCAACATAGATCTACACGATCTAGATCATGAACATAGAAAATACAACATAGACACTACACACCCTGGCTCAACATTTAAGAGTCCCCAGAGCCAGGGCGTGACAAGATTGCCGTACACCAGCGGAACCTATCCAACTTGAAGGAGCTGGGGCAGTTTTGCCTTGAAGAATGGGCAAAAATCCCAGTGGCTAAATGTGCCAAGCTTATAGAGACATACCCCAAGAGACTTGCAGCTGTAATTGCTGCAAAAGCTGGCTCTACAAAGTATTGACTTTGGGAGGGTAAATAGTTATGCACGCTCAAGTTGTTTGTTTTTTTGTACTTTTTCTTGTTTGTTTCACAATAAAAAATAATTTGCATCTTCAAAGTGGTAGGCATGTTGTGTAAATCAAATGATACAAACACCCCAAAAATCAGTTGAATTCCAGGTTGTAAGGCAACAAAATAGGAAAAATGCCAAGGGGAGTGAATACCTTCGCAAGCCACTGTATGGATGATTCACTGTTATGGAGAAGTTGGTTAGAATAGAGTGTTTGAGAAAATAAAAATCAGCCCGCAGCAATCTATATAGTTGATGATCCCTGAATTAGATGCATTAAAAGAGAAAAAACACCAGAAAGACAAATGGCTGAAAGCAGCGAGTGGTGATCACCTGCTCAACATGTAGAATCGTTGTGAAATTAACTGAAATTGAGGGCCGATGTTCTGTGGTCAGAGGCGCTATAAGCAGCGGTTGGCCGTCCTAAGTAAACTCGGCTGTCAGTTCTGTTTCCTCTTAAAAAGGTGGAAACAAATGGAGGGAAAAAACCTTACCACAGATTCGGAATATAGTTTTTATTTACAATTTATAAATCGGCAGATACAAAAACGTATTGAACTGTATCCAAAATGTGCAATTAATCTATTGATTTTTTTCCCAAAAGAAAGAAAATACAAAAGTCACAAATATGTACTTTGAAAAAATTGACAATTAACAAAATGTAAACTGAAGTGGTGTTCTTTCTAGTGAGTATTTACTAATAGCTACTAATTATGTTTTAACAGACTATAGTTGTTTACAAATTGCAAATCGACTTTCTTCTCCCAAGATGATAACCAGTCATTATGTGTACATCCACTACCGTTCAAAAGTTTGGGGTCACTTAGAAATGTCCTTGTTTTCCATGAAAACATACATGAAATGAGTTTGAATAGGAAATATAGCAAAATGCATAGGAAATGTAGTCATTGACAAGGTTAGAAATAATAATTGTGTCCTTCAGACTTTGCTTTCGTCAAAAAATCCTCCATTTGCAGCAATTACAGCTTGCAGACCTTTGGCATTCTAGTTGTCAATTTGTTGAGGTAATCTGAAGAGATTTCACCCAATGCTTCCTGAAGCACCTCCCACAAGTTGGATTGGCTTGATGGGCACTTCTTACGTACCATACGGTCAAGCTGCTCCCACAACAGCTCAATAGGGTTGAGATCCGGTGACTGCGCTGGCCACTCCATTATAGACAGAATACCAGCTGACTGCTTCTTCCCTAAATAGTTATTGCATAGTTTGGAGCTGTGCTTTGGGTCATTGTCCTGTTGTAGGAGGAAATTGGCTCCAATCAAGCGCCGTCCACAGGGTATGGCATGGTGTTGCAAAATGGAGTGATAGCCTTCCTTCTTCAAGATCCCTTTTACCCTGTACAAATCTCCCACTTCACCACCACCAAAGCACCCCCAGACCATCACATTGCCTCCACCATGCTTGACAGATGGCATCAAGCACTCCTCCAGCATCTTTTCATTTGGTCTGCGTTTCACAAATGTTCTTCTTTGTGATCCGAACACCTCAAACTTTGATTCGTCTATCCATAACACTTTTTTCCAAACTTCCTCTGTCCAGTGTCTTTTCTTTTTATTGGCCAGTCTGAGATATGGCTTTTTCTTTGCAACTCTGCCTAGAAGGTCAGCATCCTGGAGTCGCCTCTTCACTGTTGACGTTGAGACTGGTGTTTTGCGGGTACTATTTCATGAAGCTGCCAGTTGAGGACCTGTGATGCGTCTGTTTCTCAAACTAGACACTCTAATGTATTTGTCCTCTTGCTCAGTTGTGCACCGGAGTCTCCCACTCCTCTTTCTATTCTGGTTAGAGCCAGTTTGCGCTGTTCTGTGAAGGAGTAGTACACAGCATTGTACGAGATCTTCAGTTTCTTGGCAATTTCTCGCATGGAATAGCCTTCATTTCTCAGAACAAGAATAGACTGACGAGTTTCAGAAGAAAGTTCTTTGTTTCTGGCCATTTTGATTCTGTAATCGAACCCACAATTGCTGATGCTCCAGATACTCAACTAGTCTCAAGAAGGCCAGTTTTATTGCTTCTTTAATCAGCACAACAGTTTTTAGCTGTGCTAACATAATTGCAAAAGGGTTTTCTAATGATCAATTAGCCTTTTAAAATGATAAACTTGGATTAGCAAACACAACGTGCCATTGGAACACAGGACTGATGGTTGCTGATAATAGCCATTTACAACATTAACAATGTCTACACTGTATTTCTGATCAATTTGATGTTATTTTAATGGACAAAAAAATTGCTTTTCTTTCGAAAGCAAGGACATTTCTAAGTGACCCCAAACTTTTGAACGGTAGTGTACATCTAAATGGCAACATTCTATTTCCCCATAGCTTAATACAAGGCAATCATATTCATGAAGCAGCACAAATGTGTATAACACATTAAAAAAATAAGGGTTTTTAAATTGTACCAAAGATGTTTGTGATAGGAGAGAGGATAAACAAGAGCGGAGATAAAACTGGTATTTACCAAATATATAATTGTAAACAATCACCTTCATTTGCAGAGATGCGCAACAACAAATATAAATGGGTGAAGCTCGATTATGAATTCAAAATACTTCAGCAGTTTAAACAAGCGTCAACCTCTAAAAATCACCCATAAGAAGGCAATAACTCAGAATGATAATGAACAAAATAAATCCCAGGATACTGAACTATTTATAGAAGATCACAGCGGAGAAACACCCATAACGTCTCAGTGAGTGTTTATCCAATTGGGGACCTGTTTTTCTGGATCTGCTACAATAATGGCAGATAAAAACAGAAATAAAACAATTATAAGTACATTGTAGTCAAACAATTAACATCTTCATTTCACATTTAAGTTTGCTTCAATTTTACGTTTCCACATTCTAGTCGTCTTCATTCCTAGATAACCTAGCAACAGTCTTCGATATGACCCTTTGTATCCCATAGACATAACAACACAACTGATGAGTTCAATTAATTCCAACAGGCACACCAGCATATACCCCATCTGTCTGTGTGCTCTAGTGACAAATCATACGTTGGACTGTGAGTTGTGACATTTTTCAATGCCGTCATTCGAGGGACAACATTAGTTAGGGGAAACAATTGAGAGTTATCCGTGAACTGTATGTGATGTCTTAGTATGGTGAAAACCATGCAAAGAATATGGCTTTGTCTTTGAGCAAGTGTAGATTACTTTGTCTTTGATGGTTCAAAAGACGTTGCCTTGCTAAAACAAGCATACAGCCATAACCCTGGTGTAACCTCTTAGTATGTGGAACAAACTGTTAGAAACAATGGTATCAAACTCCCTACTAGTCCCCAAAATGACAAGAGTTGATATGTCACAAGTCACAGGAAATGAATTAAGAAAATAACACTTCTCTCACACAGAACATCCAGCTGATGATAGTGATAACTGAGTACAACAATCCCTCCACACCCAACTGACACATTACCTACATCCTTCATTCCTATACATTTCAAAGCAATAAAATGCCAACAAATCTTTATGCAACACTTTTTAAACATGCAAAAACTGTCCAGTAATCTAATCTAACCTATGGGTGTCCAGGTGTCATGGTAAGCACCTTAGATACCAACAGATATTTACTAACTAGGCATAGACTATACACAAGTGACTACCTAATCTACCAACCTGTCAAAGAAGTCTGAGATCATTTTCCAAATACTTTTTTTTAAGGACACTGATGTCAAAAAAGATGCTCTAACATACAGTGGGGAGAACAAGTATTTGATACACTGACGATTTTGCAGGTTTTCCTACTTACAAAGCATGTAGAGGTCTGTCATTTTTATCATAGGTACACTTCAACTGTGAGAGATGGAATCTAAAACAAAAATCCAGAAAATCACATTGTATGATTTTTAAGTAATTAATTTGCATTTTATTGCATGACATAAGTATTTGATACATCAGAAAAGCAGAACTTAATATTTGGTACAGAAACCTTTGTTTGCAATTACAGAGATCATACGTTTCCTGTAGGTCTTGACCAGGTTTGCACACACTGCAGCAGGGATTTTGGCCCACTCCTCCATTCAGACCTTCTCCAGATCCTTCAGGTTTCGGGGCTGTCGCTGGGCAATACGGACTTTCAGCTCCCTCCAAAGATTTTCTATTGGGTTCAGGTCTGGAGACTGGCTAGGCCACTCCAGGACCTTGAGATGCTTCTTACGGAGCCACTCCTTAGTTGCCCTGGCTGTGTGTTTCGGGTCGTTGTCATGCTGGAAGACCCAGCCATGACCCATCTTCAATACTCTTACTGAGGGAAGGAGGTTGTTGGTCAAGATCTCGCGATACATGGCCCCATCCATCCTCCCCTCAATACGGTGCAGTCGTCCTGTCCCCTTTGCAGAAAAGCATCCCCAAAGAATGATGTTTCCACCTTCATGCTTCACGGTTGGGATGGTGTTCTTGGGGTTGTACTCATCCTTCTTCTTCCTCCAAACACGGTGAGTGGAGTTTATACCAAAAAGCTCTATTTTTGTTTCATCAGACCAATTGACCTTCTCCCATTCCTCCTCTGGATCATCCAGATGGTCATTGGCAAACTTCAGACGGGCCTGGACATGCACTGGCTTGAGCAAGGGGACCTTGCGTGCGCTGCAGGATTTTAATCCATGACGGCGTAGTGTGTTACTAATGGTTTTCTTTGAGACTGTGGTCCCAGCTCTCTTCAGGTCATTGACCAGGTCCTGCCGTGTAGTTCTGGGCTGATCCCTCACCTTCTTCATGATCATTGATGCCCCACGAGGTGAGATCTTGCATGGAGCCCCAGACCGAGGGTGATTGACTGTCATCTTGAACTTCTTCCATTTTCTAATAATTGCGCCAACAGTTGTTGCCTTCTCACCAAGCTGCTTGCCTATTGTCCTGTAGCCCATCCCAGCCTTGTGCAGGTCTACAATTTTATCCCTGATGTCCTTACACAGCTCTCTGGTCTTAGCCATTGTGGAGAGGTTGGAGTCTGTTTGATTGAGTGTGTGGACAGGTGTCTTTTATACAGGTAACGAGTTCAAACAGGTGCAGTAAATACAGGTAATGAGTGGAGAACAGGAGGGCTTCTTAAAGAAAAACTAACAGGTCTGTGAGTGCCGGAATTCTTACTGGTTGGTAGGTGATCAAATACTTATGTCATGCAATAAAATGCAAATGAATTACTTAAAAATCATACAATGTGATTTTCTGGATTTTTGTTTTAGATTCCGTCTCTCACAGTTGAAGTGTACCTATGATAAAAATTACAGACCTCTACATGCTTTGTAAGTAGGAAAACCTGCAAAATCAGCAGTGTATCAAATACTTGTTCTCCCCACTGTATGTAAAACTGTGACTCCCTGTCAAAGTATATGTTATAGAGCACTTGTGTAGCATACTGTGTGCTTTTTCCCTTTGTTCCAATACAAACAGCCTGGCAAGACTGTGAATATGTAAGTTACCATTGTTCTGTGGAGGGAGCATTGACAATAATTATGACAGTGGATACATTTTTAAATGTCAAACTGCAAAACTGCCATGAGTGTGAGACAGACAGCGTGACAATGGCAATCAGTGACATCACTCAAGCAAATCATTGGGCAAACTACACACAAAAGCCTCGATCTCATTCTCTATCGAGCAGGACATTACTGTGCCATTACGTGCTGGGAATTCTGTCACGTACCACTGACCTGACTCCCTCCCAAATATGAGGAAGGGGCTCCAATTTTAATCTATTCTGGCATTTCCCAAAATCCCTCGGCCTAAGATCAGCCCCATTTTTTAGATTCCTTTCACCAGGTTCCAGCTCATATGTTGACACAAAAAGGCTCCAGAACTGCATTTAGACACTTTCTATACCAGAAATGGGTCAGCTGGGCAAAACTAAGAGACGTTTTTTGTTTCCTTAATTAGCTTACTGATAAATGCTGCAGTAAAAACAACAATGTATTTGTGGCTTTCCCTTTTGACTTGTACAGTTATACTTTCCTCTCCTGTGCACTGTGTATAGGTCTAAGTATCTACAGTCTACTGTATTTAACAGTTCAAAAGCAGTTCCTGCACGCAGAGCCAAGCATACTGTACTGAACATGGCACTTGTTAATTTGTCCTAGCGCAGCTTTTGTGACAGACTCCTAATAGGGAAGCATTTAAATGTTTATCTTCGGGTTAATTATTCATTACTTACTGGTATTTGCATGTAAAAAGCCCCCATACTGATGCATAAATATTAAGTAGAAGTGCATGGTGACATATAAACTAGCTTTTACCTATCCTTTAACAGTACCTTTATAGTGGGCGAGATCAAATAGTCTAGGCTACACACACCCACACACAGCTTACGTTTCTTATTAGCCCAAGCAGTTGTCAATAACCAACTTGATGGATGGCAAATAAAAAAGGTTGAATTCACCCTGTGAAATTAAGGAATTACGTTGTTGCTTAAAAATACTTTTGGCCTCTGATTTACATTACTGCAGTGCTTCTACTTCAGTTTGTTTAAGATGCCGAAGATATGCCCCACTGCGTTGTTGTTGGATATCTTTCAAGTAAATGTTTAAATGAAGCGTCAAAAGGATCATGCCCTAAAATCTGCCCAGATATTTATTTCATTTCCTTCACTGCAGCCTTTTAAGATGTCAAACCTAAGCCAGTTAAGTGAAACCTTATTTTAAATCTGTAAATTTGAGCCAGAAGGAAAATAATTTATGTTATTCAGAAGGCTAAACTTGCAATTCTAGCGTTTCCATTCTTCTACAGCAACTGGAGAGAGAAATATTGGATCTCCATATCTCACTGTTGATAAAGTATGTTTGCTGTAACTTAATCATGCTTTGTACTTCTGTGACAGATTCATATACAAGATTCAACGATATGTCTCTGGAGGTTTGGCCAGAAACTGAGTCTGAGCGACAATGACTTAACCCTTTAACTGTGGAATGGGGGACTGGACAGTGAGAAACATCACCTTGGGCAAATCTGAACAGGCTCACTATTCCCAATATAGTGCACTATTTTTAGCCAGTGTTTTGGGCAGAGGTACTGCACTACATACGGAATAGTGTTCCATTTCGGACACATCCCTGGGCAAAAACAAAGAGACAATGGAACCCAATCGATCTTCTCGAAACGATGGATGTCTGTAAACCTTTGTTAAATCTCTTAAACTGAACCCAAAAGTGCAAGTTGCTACCATTGTCTGTCCCATCTCATGTCTGTGTCAACCCCGTCAGTAGTGCTTCTCCTGCAGGTAGTCTTTCATCTTGTTGGGCAAAGGCAAGTTCTGAATCAGGTCAATCCTGGTGTACTGTCTGATCACGAACCGACATAGGTACTGCAGGGAGCGCACTTGCATAAACCGAGACACGGGATTGGTCAGCCTGACGGGGTAGGTGGCGGACCCTGGTAAGCGAGATCTAGAATAACAGAAGGCTCCGTTCTCCGAATCTTTGATGGAGTATTCAATCAGGTCCACGATGGACGTGTGTCCCTCCACGTCGGGCTGCTCGTAGAAGCTGAAGCGTCCGTTGGAGTGTTCGATGCGGGTGTGGAGGGTCTTGGTCTGGGAGCGGAAACTAAGGCTGAGGAGGTACCTATCGTCCGAGCTGTCCCTGACCAGGAATGAACCGTCGGGCAGGTTGACCAGCTTCTCCTCAGCCTCCCAGCGTGTGATGGGCCCCCAGTACCAACCCTGCCTGGCTAGCTTCTTCAGCTCCTCAGTCAGGCTGGTCACCACCATGGGCCCGCTGCTCTGGACTGAGTCATACACCCGGCTCACGCCCGGAGCAGAGTTAGGGTCAAAGTTCAAGTGGTGCCTCACCCGCTCCGCCACGTGGATGTCCACCCCACTGAACCCGGAGCAAGTCCTGGGGATCTCGTTGCTGGATAGCAGGGGCAGGAGGGGAGAGAGGGGGGGTGTTGTTGGGCATCGACCCTGTCCCTGGAGCTCTGGAGCATCACCCCATTAGAGCCGATGAGGAGGCCATTCACAGACTCCATGAAGAGGTCCGCCGACAGGTTCAGGTTCATACTCACCAGATCCTGGTCTTCCTGACTCTGGTGGTCAGCGTGGAGGTGGAGAGAGCTACTGTCCGCCTCAGTCACCACCTCCATGGGCAAGGACCCCTCTAGGCAGAAGGAGTGGGAGACAGAGTGGGACCCCTCTGGGTACATTCCCTCCTCTAAAGGCATGGTGTACTGGATGTAGTCCTGCGGCGTGAGGCCCAGGACTACAGGCACGTGTTCGTCAATGTTCAGGTGCAGCTGGTCTCCATTCTGGGGCTGCTGGAGGTTCTTCAGGGACTCGGCCTGCTCCTGGAGGTTCTTCACGGCCTGCTCATGGAAGATGCCCTCCATCTGGAAACCCTGGTGGTGGAAATCCTTCCGCACGCCATTCAGGTTTGGGCTGGGGCTCGGGGAGTGGACCATGGCTTTAGCTTTCACCTCCATCTTGATGCAGGCCTCGTCTGAGTTCACAGGCCGCAGGGGCCAGGGAGAGGGGCTGTAATGGTGGCTGCGGAGGGATGCCGATCGTAACGGCCGCTGGGCCTTGACCTCGTTGAAGCTGATGGGCACAGAGGAGGAGGAAAAGGTATCGTCGTCATCAGCTGACCCCATGGCTGTGGAGCCCCCTTTGACTTTGGCCTTCTGCTTGGCCGACAGCCTCCTCTTCAGAGAACCCATCAGGCTCTCGCTCTTAGAACGGCCCTTGTTGTGTCCCGCCTTATCCTCTTCTTCCACTCCTCCACCACCACCTCCCAGGTCGCAGCCCGCCAGGTCTTTGTTGTAGCAGCCCCCGAAAAGAGCGTCCTCCTTGGAGAAGTCGGCCGCTAGCGAGGGCTGCTGGAGCATGACAAAATCCCCCCCTCCTTCTTCCTTGCCTTTGTTGATGTTGAGGGACTTGCGGATGGTCTTAAGGCTGATTTTCTTCATTCTGAACGGCCCTCCTTGGCAGGGGAGGGGCGTGGGGCATGAGACTTGGACGGGATGGCTGCTCTCCTCCTGGGGTCCTGATGAAGGTGCTGCTATCCACAGAGTCCTCCCATCAGGCTGGAGACAGCTGGTCATATACACTGCACAGCACTCATCCCCTGGGAGGAAACACACATTTAAAAAAAACATTACTGAACAGTTCAACACTTATTTTTTCACAATCTGTTTTTAATAAATAGTCCGTTAGGTACGAGTTTACCTTATCAAATAACTGTGTTTCTATCATTCTTGGATGGGACATTAGGACTACATCTCCTGTACCTAGATTGCATTGGTAAACAATATGCTAATTTGATGCGATGCAGATAATCCTTGTACAACATATGCATGCCTCTACAGACGTTTCAAGACACCCCGATTTACTGATAAGCTTATTCTTATTATTAGAAATGGCAAACAAATCAACTGTACAAAGTGATTACCATTGCATGACTAGAATTGGTGACTCAGTTGGACTAATGTTCCAACAGTTTTCCCTTGCTGTAGAAATAATGTTGAATATGATAGCAATATTATTTGTATTTAAAAATAGACCTACATTTCAATTGAAATACATTCATTTGTACGTAAAACAATGTCTCATAATTGCACCAAACATTAGTGTCTTTAGCAGTAACTTTTTCAGAAAAGTATTTACATCACGTGTAGTGTTCAAACTATTATTGGCAGATTATTATGAGCAGACTGTTAAAAAATGAAATGGTGTTAAGCAAGCTAGAATATTAACAGAACTGATGTTCATAGCTAGTTAGCTAATTTATAGGCCCTTGTCATTGGAAAAAAAAACTAGCCAATTGATTACTAAGTTTCTAGCTAACCTTAAAATGTCATGTTTTGACAATAAATATTTGTCATCCGAACAACCACACCTGATAAATCATACGTATTTTCATTGCTAATGACCACTTTGCCAAGTTGGTTGTCTTGCTAAACTGCATGGTCTTGTCTTGCCAGCTGCCAAATTACGAATGCTAGCCAGTTAGTTAACTAGCTAGCTAACTCGTTAGCTACAAAGCTAATAGACCTGGCCAGCTGGGCCTACACTACAGTCTTTGGTTTTGCTGGCCATCTAACGTTAGATTGCTCTTTTTCCATGTTAAGAAAGTAACTATACCGGTCTAATTAATCATAGATCTCCCAAATACTATGACAGTTTCACATTGACAGCTAAATATCAATGTAGTAATGGGTAGTCGAAAATGTTACTGTGTTGACACAGAAACTGAATGTAGATAGCTGTCTGGTCAACTAAGTTAGCTAGCTGGCTAGCTAACTTGGCTGCCTAGATACATGCATTAGCTATTTGAGTCAACGAAACAATCTGTAATATTGTATAGTTGGGTACTTACTTCGTTAGATTGCCATCTGCATTCGTGGTAATGTACACTTTAATTGGGTTTTACCGAAATTTGAAAATTTTAGAAGACAGAACTGAGCTAGCTAGCTAGCTACTTAGCTTAGCCAGTCGGCAAGCTAGCTTAGCAGTCAAAAGCATCTCGTGGAAGGAGCTACCGTATCTAGCTAGCAAAACAAAATAAAAGTGCGTTGCAATGGTTCCCCCTTTTATCTACGGCTGTTTATATGCTGCATCGTAATTTTTCAACAACAATCTATTTATTTCATTTTTTTCTAATACTTTGTGACGGACTCTTCCTCTCTCCCTTGCCTTTGTTGCTTGTTGAATTGTGGGAGAGCAGGCTGAGAAATACAACGAATCACATCCAAGTTTGAATCCATTCTAAAATTCCCTCAGGACATAGCTGTTGGAGAAATCGTCACAGAATGGTGTGTGTCTGTAATAAAAAAATAATGTCATTCTGTAGGCTTACAGACCAATGAATACAGAATAATGCCGAGATAATGTTATAATGAATGTTATAATTCATTCATTCACTATCTTGGTTAAGCTTTTGGTTGCATCTCTCTCAAGTATCAAGTTCTGTATCTTCTGCATACTTTATCATCTGCCTGGTGGTAGTTTTATTAATTATATATTTTAATTGATAACTGCTGCAGAATTTAGAAGCACTCATAACATGACCCCATAGTTGTCCGGGGGGCACATTTTGAATAACAGACACTCACAAAGAAGAACTTGGGCAAGTAACCCAATATTGCTAATGCAGTTACCATCTTTTTACAGAGAAATCAGAATCTCAGACAATGTGCAGCCAGCCACCTTTAGCAAGTATCTCATCAATATTCAGAGCAGTGTAAGGCTTGGAAATGGAAATTGAGAGAATGTGAATAAAATATGAATGCTCTTTAGGACAGAAAGGAGGGAAGAAAATTGAGCACAGTGTTATTTTTGGACAGCGTGAAATCAAACAGTAAACTTTAGAAATACACAGTCGTTTTAGGCACAAAGTTGCCCCTTTCACACACACACAATGACATCACTGTCCTCTGAGGGGAGCAGAGGCTCTAGGCTCAGCTTGGCGCGCCATATGAACTCAGCAGTCAAGCTTTCACTGAATTCAGTTTGTGTTTGTACACAGGGGTTGGACATTATTTTTCTGGAGGTGTTGTTCAATATTTAAACTGAAAGGCATCATCCAAGCTTGGTGGACTTTTCGAAAGTACTGTAGTGCATTAATGTGAACTCTCTCTCACACGCGCACACACACACACATCCTTGTTTTACTATCCTTGTGGGGACCAAACAATTTATTCCCATTCAAAATCCTATTTTCCCTAAAGTTAACCCTAACCCTTAACCTTAACCCTAACCTTATCCCCATACCCCTAAGTCCTAACTCTAAACCTAACCCCTAACCCTCAAATCAAATCAAATTGTATTTATCAACTGGCAAGTGTCTTCACTGACATTTTCAACCTGTCCCTGACTGAGTCTGCAATACCAACATGTTTCAAGCAGACAACCATAGTCCCTGTGCCCAAGAACACTAAGGTAACCTGCCTAAATGACTACCGACCCGTAGCACTCACGTCTGTAGCCATGAAGTGCTTTGAAAGGCTGGTCATGGCTCACATCAACACCGTTTTCCCAGAAATCCTAGACCCACTCCAATTTGCATACCGCCCCAATAGATCCATAGATGATGCAATCTCTATTGCACTCCACACTGCCCTTTCCCACCTGGACAAAAGGAACACCTATGTGAGAATGCTATTCAATGACTACAGCTCAGCGTTTACATTTTAGTCATTTATCAGACGCTCTTATCCAGAGAGACTTACAGTTAGTGAGTTCATACATTTTTCATACTGGCCCCCCGTGGGAATCGAACCCACAACCCTGGCGTTGCAAGCGCCATGCTCTACCAACTGAGCTACAAGAGGCCCTCAAAGCTCATCACTAAGCTAAGGACCCTGGGACTAACACCTCCCTCTGCAACTGGATCCTGTACTTCCTGACAGGCCGCCCCCAGGTGGTAAGGGTAGGTAACAACACATCTGCCACGCTGATCCTCAACACAGGGGCCCCTCGGGGGTACATGCTCAGTCCCCTTCTGTGCTCCCTGTTCACCCATGACTGCATGGCCAGACACGACTCCAACACCATCATTAAGTTTGCTGACAACACAACAGTGGTAGGCCTGATCACCGACAACGATGAGACAGCCTATGGGGAGGAGGTCAGAGACCTGGCAGTGTGGTCCCAGGACAACATTTACATTTTCGTCATTTAGCAGACGCTCTTATGCAGAGCGACTTACAAATTGGTGCATTCACCTTATGATAGCCAGTGGGACAACCACTTTACAATATTTTTTTAATTCTTTTTTTATATATATTTTTTGGGGTGGAGTAAGGGGGGTAGAAGGATTACTTTATCCTATCCCAGGTATTTCTTAAAGAGGTGGGGTTTCAAGTGTCTCCGGAAGGTGGTGAGTGACTCCGCTGTCCTGGCGTCGTGAGGGAGCATGTTCCACCATTGGGGTGCCAGAGCAGCGAACAGTTTTGACTGGGCTGAGCGGGAACTGTGCTTCCGCAGAGGTAGGGGGGCCAGCAGGCCAGAGGTGGATGAACGCAACGCCCTCGTTTGGGTGTAGGGACTGATCAGAGCCTGAAGGTACGGAGGTGCCGTTCCCCTCACAGCTCCGTAGGCAAGCACGATGGTCTTGTAGCAGATGCGAGCTTCAACTGGAAGCCAGTGGAGTGTGCGGAGGAGCGGGGTGACGTGAGAGAACTTGGGAAGGTGGAACACCAGACGGTGGACTACAGGGAAAGAAAGAGGACTGAGCACGCCCCCATTCTCATCGACGGGCTGTAGTGGAGCAGTTTGAGAGCTTCAAGTTCCTTGGTGTCCACATCGCCAACAAACTATCATGGTCCAAACACACTAATACAGTCGTGAAGAGGGCACAACAAAGCCTATTCCCCCTCAGGAGACTGAAAATATTTGGCATGGGTCCTCAGATCCTCAAAAAGTTCTACAGCTGCACCATCAGGAGCATCCTGACTGGTTACATCACTGCCTGGTACGGCAACTGCTTGGCCTCCGACCGCAAGGCACTATAGAGGGTAGTGCGTATGGCCCAGTATATCACTGGGGCCAAGCTTCCTGCCATCCAGGACCTCTATACCAGGCGGTGTCAGAGGAAGGCCCTAAAAATTGTCAAATACTCCAGCCACCCTAGTCATAGACTGTTCTCTCTGCTACCGCACAGCAAGCGGTACCGGAGCGCCAAGTCTAGGTCCAAAAGGCTTCTTAACAGCTTCTACCCCCAAGCCATAAGACTCCTGAACAGCTAATCAAATGGCTACCTGGACTATTTGCACCCCCCCCCTCTCTTTTACGCTGCTGCTACTCTCTGTTTATTATCTATGCATAGTCACTTTAACTCTACCTACATGTACACTGCCTAGAAGGTCAGCATCCCGGAGTCACCTCTTCACTGTTGACGTTGAGACTGTTTGCGGGTACTTTTTAATGAAGCTGCCAGTTGAGGACCTGTGATGCGCCTGTTTCTCAAACTAGACACGAATGTATTTGTCCTCTTGCTCAGTTGTGCACCGGAGTCTCCCACTCCTCTTTCTATTCTGGTTAGAGCCAGTTTGCGCTGTTCTGTGAAGGGAGTAGTAGACAGCGTTGTACGAGATCTTCAGTTTCTTGGCAATTTCTCGCCTTAATTTCTCAGAACAAGAATAGACTGACGAGTTTCTGAAGAAAGTTATTTGTTTCTGGCCATTTTGAGCCTGTAATCGAACCCACAATTGCTGATGCTCCGGATACTCAAGTAGTCTCAAGAAGTCCAGTTTTATTGCTTCTTTAATCAGCACAACAGTTTTCAGCTGTGCTAACATACTTGCAAAAGGGTTTTCTAATGATCAATTAGCCTTTTAAAATGATAAACTTGGATTAGCAAACACAATGTGCCATTGGAACCCAGGACTGATGGTTGCTGATAATGGGCCTCTGTACGCCTATGTAGATATTCCATTAAAAATCAGCCGTTTCAGCTACAATAGCCATTTATAACATTAACAATGTCTACACTGTATTTCTGATCAATTTGATGTTATTTTAATGGACAAAAAAATTGCTTTTCTTTCGAAAGCAAGGACATTTCTAAGTGACCCCAAACTTTTGAACGGTAGTGTACATATTACCTCAATTACCTCGACTAACCTGAGCCCCCGCACATTGACTCTGTACCGGTACCCCCAGTATATAGCCTCGCTACAGTTAGTTTATTGCTGCTCTTTAATTATTTGTAATTTTTTTACTTATCAATTTTTTACTCAACACTTATTTTTCTTAAAACTGCATTGTTGATTAAGGGCTTGTAAGTAAGCATTTCACTGTAAGGTCAACACCTGTTGTATTCGGCGCATGTGACAAATAACAATCAAATTGTATTTATCACATGCAGTGAATACAACTGGTGTAGACTTTAAAGTGAAATGCTTGATTACGATCCTTTCCCAATGATGCAGAGAAAAAAATAATCATTTTTTTTGTAACTAACACAAGAGGAATAAAAGAAAATACACAAGAAGAGTACCAGTACCAGATCAATGTGCAGAGGTACGAGGTACATTATATATACAAAAGTATGTGGACATCCCTTCAAATGAGTGGATTCGGCTATTTCAGCCACACCCGTTGCTGACAGGTATATAGTATCGAGCACGCAGCTATGCAATCTCCATACACCAACATTAGCAGTAGGATGGCCTTACTGAAGAGCTCAGTGACTTTCAACGTGGCACCTTTCCAACAAGTCAGTTCGTCAAATTCCTGCCCTGCTAGAGCTGCCCCGGTCAACTGTAAGTGCTGTTATTGTGAAGTGGAAACGTCTAGGAGCAACAACGGCTAAGCCGCGAAGTGGTAGGCCACATAAGCTCACAGAACGGGACCGGCGAGTGCTGAAGCGCGTAGCGCGTAAAAACTGGAGTGGTGTAAAGCTTGCCGCCAATGGACTCTGGGGCAGTGGAAACGCCTTCTCTGGAGTGATGAATCACGCTTCACCATCTGGCAGTCCGGCGGACGAATCTGGGTTTGCGGGATGCCAGGAGAATACCTGCCCGAATGCATAGTGCCAACTATAAAGTTTGGTGGAGGAGGAATAATGGTCTGGGGCTGTTTTTATTGTTCTGGCTAGGCCCCTTAGTTCCAGTGAAGGAAAATCTTAACGCTACAGCATACAATGACATTCTAGACGACTCTGTGCTTCCAACTTTGTGGCAACAGTTTGGGAAAGGCCCTTTCCTGTTTCAGCATGACAATGCGCCCGCCCACAAAGCGAGGTCCATACAGAAATGGTTTGTCGAGATCAGTGTGGAAGAACTTGACTGGCCTGCACAGAGCCCTGACCTCAACCCCATCGACACCTTTGGGATGAATTGGAACGCCGACTGAGAGCCAGGCCTAATCACCCAACATCAGTGCCCGACCTCACTAAAGCTCTTGTGGCTGAATGGAAGCAAGTCCCGCAGCAATGTTCTAACATCTAGTGGAAAGCCTTCCCAGAAGAGTGGAGGCTGTTATAGCAGCAAAGGGAGGAATGCCCATGATTCTGGAATGAGACGTTCGACGAGCAGGTGTCCACATACCTTTGGTCATGTAGTGTATTTACATGAAGGCAAGTGACTAGGCATACGGATAGATAGGGATGGCAGGTAGCCTAGTGGTTAAGAGCATTGGGCCTGTAACTGAAATATTGTTGGTTTGAATCCCCAAGCTGACTAGGTGAAAATTCTGTCAATGTGCTCTTGAGCAAGGCACTTAACCCTAATTGCTCCTGTAAGTCGCTCTGGATAAGAGCGTTGAGTAAAAATGTAATAAGAGTAAAATAAAGAACAGTGTTTGAATGTGTGAGGGATTTGTGTGCGTAGGGTCAGTGCAGATAGTTCGGGTACCATTAATTGGCTGTCTAGCTATTTAGCAGTCTTATGGCTTGGGGGTAGAAGCCGATGCGCCGGTACTGTTTACCGGATGGCAGCAGAGTGAACAGTCTATGGCCCTAATTGTAACCATAAACGTAAGCCTAAAATAGTATATTTCCTTGTGGGGACTGGCGAAATGTCCCCACAAGGACGGTAAAACCAAAATCACACACACACACACACTGGGGAAAATAAAGCATTGAAAATGTCATATTATATATTTTTTTGTTAGGGTTGACTGTTTGGTTCTATTGCCTGTTGCGTTCACCTCTACCATTCTGTTTGGTCTTTTCAGGCTCTCAGAAGGCACATCATAAGCCCATTCAAATGCCAAGTCCTAAAGGATGTTACAACTTGTCATAATAATTTCCATGCCAATATTATGATTCAATTTTCTCTTACCCGCCAAACTGAATATTGCTTTTCCTTAAAGCATTGTTACTTGGCAAATTATGCTAGTAAGAGCATCCTAATTTGTATTCTGAAAAACACATAATATTGGACTGTCCAATTTTTCCAAACTGTGTTTCTGAGTTACTTTGTATCGGAGGTACCAGCTAAAACTTGAACACTGAAATGATTAATTGGTGGCCTAATTAGTGTCAGTATTGTTTTAAAGTGGCTCTAATTGTGTTTACTGCTGCTGGCCTAATTTGGACCATACACTGTGTGTTAAATTGTGTTTTTTTCAGCACTGTTAAACTGTCAAGCTCATAGAAGGCATGCCATGGCAGACCTGCTTAGGGGGCTGCTGTGTGCAGACAGGCCCTATGCAAACACATTAATTATTGAACCTTATTAGGGCTGATCAAACTGCCTAAGCTTTATATGGGCAGAGAGGGAGGTGGTGTGTGTGTGTGTCTGTGTCTGTGTGTGTGTGTGTGTGTGGGTGTGTGTGTGTGTGTGTGTGTGTGTGTGGTAGGAAGGGGAGAGTTTATGCGGTTTCATAGAGAGCAAACACCAAGGACACTGGCAGTAGCAGACGAGAGTGCAATGTTTTTACAAGCCAAATTAGACCTGACAAACAAAGTTTTTCTCTAGTGATGGGCTATTTACTTCATGGCAGAATAAGTAAACATGTTGCTATGAGTGTTCAATTTATTCCAGAGAAATCAATCATTTTTTATAAATGATTTATGTTATAACTGGGTCAAAAGGTAGTCTTTTGTATCAAATAAATTCTGAAGATATCAATAAATAATGTTACCACTATCATAATTTGATGAGAAATTAAATATCAACAAGATTATTGGCTTAATAGCACTGCAGGGTACCAGGTAAAGGGGCGTAGGGATCATTTTCATGTCTACTACAAACGATACAAGATCAATATTTCAGAAGGGTTTGAATTTATTTATAGGCACAAGAAGTGAAAAAGAAAATGTCAAGTCGAAACATTCGACAACCAGGGAAACCTGTCTTTTAATGAGATACCTCTACACAGGGGGAACATTCTTCTTCCTTTTCTCCTCTTAATTCCAAAATGTATCAGCCATAAATTATTTGCTCAATATGTCTGCGGCATCCTTCAGCTTGACTCAGTCCTTCGATTTGACTGCTCCACCGAGGGGGTTTGTTGGAGGTCCCAAGGTGCCCACCTTCATATCCTTGACACTTTGCAGCAGAGCGGAAGACGGGTACAGCAGGAATGTCAAGCAGTGACAGAGCCGCTGGGACTACTTGGGTTTTTGTTTCAGAAATTACTGAGGAATAACACAGGGGTTTGACCGTGCGCAATTCTCTCTCTCTCTCTCTCTCTCTCTCTCTCTCTCTCTCTCTCTCTCTCTCTCTCTCTCTCTCTCTCTCTCTCTCTCTCTCTCTCTCTCTCTCTCTCTCTCTCTCTCTCTCTCTCTCTCTCTCTCTCTCTCTCTCTCTCTCTCTCTCTCTCTCTCTCTCTCTCTCTCTCTCTCTCTCTCTCTCTCTCTCTCTCTCTCTCTCTCTCTCTCTCTCTCTCTCTCTCTCTCTCTCTCTCTCTCTCTCTCTCTCTCTCTCTCTCTCTCTCTCTCTCTCTCTCTCTCTCTCTCTCTCTCTCTCTCTCTCTCTCTCTCTCTCTCTCTCTCTCTCTCTCTCTCTCTCTCTCTCTCTCTCTCTCTCTCTCTCTCTCTCTCTCTCTCTCTCTCTCTCTCTCGGCAGCTAGTGACATTTATGGAATGGATTATGTTTACCTTTTTAGGCTTACCCTCTTGGTCTTGGTCTATAGAACCGTTTATGTTTTTCTAGCCGATGAGAGCAGTTCTGCTGGTTGTTTAGGATTCAGAGGGTGATCCTGGGCTAAATCAGTCCTTCAAGTCGCCCCAGCTCTCCTCCGGGAGAAGGTGTAAGAGGTCTTGGTGGATTGTGCATTAATTACACTTTCAACAGCTGTATCCACACTGCATGTAATGAGTCAGCTATAGTAAGACAGGGGTGAATGTAAATATGGTCAGTGAAGAAAAAGGGGAGGGAAATATCATACATGTTTCCTTATAAGCTTGTAACACTAGTCAGAGTGAGATATCTCTTGAACCATGACTTTCACAGCATATTATGAATTCTAGACCTAACACTTGGTTTCCTATTGCCATATGTTTAATTACAATTATGATATTCAGATTAATGTGCTGAATTAATACAGGCCCAAGCATTAAACAATTGGCCTTCATTCTCAAAACAGAATATTTTCCCAACATTATACTATATTGGCTTTAGCATGTGTACAGTATGTGTAGGCCTACGTGTTACTGTATGTGTTTATACTATTTGAATATCCCCAAGAGTTTGTGTACATAGCTCTATCAGCAAGACAATATTGTAACCACCAACAAGTCAACATGACTATAGCTGGAGGCTATAACTTGTGCAAAGCAAACACATCAAAGCTAGCACATTTGGTTCCTTTGAAGTTGTGGGAATGTACGTTTTTGGTTTCTCATTGGTTCTGGGAACGAAGCCATAAGTGTCCTGACCGGTAAAACTGAATGTTTTTTAAACGTTCGGAGAACGGAAGTGAACCTTTAGCCTGTTCTGGGAACAAACATTTTTAGGTTGCAGCGAGGTTATGAGAATGTTTTACTATAGTTCCCAGAATGTTTTCCTGGGAGGTTTTATTAACGTTCTGAGAACGGAAATAATTATTTGAAGGTAATTAAATAACATTCTGAGACCATCCTCTAAATGTTGTGAATGTATTCACTAAGTTGATGGGTTATATTTATGGTAATGTTTTACAGCTTTGTCATTCTATTTTGTATATTAAAATCATCATATTGTATTATTTTATATATTTTACATGTTATGAAAATTCCATGAAATACTTGAATATTTCCCACATTTCAGTAGTTTACTGTAATATACCCTTCCTTTGCAACCCTATACACTACACTTCGATGAGCCTACACTTCAAAAGCAGGTCTGCTCAGTGCTACATGTGAACACAAAACAAACATGTCTACCTTTTCATCACACAGACTGTCAACTGTCAACTGCTGGAGGGGGTTCTAGAGCTGCTGCAGTATCTCTTGTTGTTGGATTCTGAAGAGTGTAGCCTATACATTAGAGGCAACCATATGTTTCTTAGAGCTTGGTGAGATCGTGGTTGTCCTATGGTTATTTTGCAAACAACCTTCCAACAATATTCTGGAAATGGTGCAGGATAGTTGCTTGGCTTTGAAACATTCTCAGCACATTTAAGCAACTTTTATTTTCATGGTATTTCATTACTTTAAATGAATTCTTCCTAAAAGTTCAAACATGTTTACATTTAATTTAAATTTTGGTAATGTTCTAAGAATGTTCTCCAACTGGTTTGGCATTGGGAACGTTCTCAAATAGTTCAGAGAACATTAAGAAAACGATCCTTTATCTTGTTAAGTGTGTTCCGGTATGTTGGCCACACCTGATCTTAATGAGTGCTTGTTTCCTTTGAATAGACTAAAATGAACAGCTTTGTATGAGTTAAAAAAAAATCATGGCATGCTAGCTTCATCCTGGTGGCGCAGTGGACTAATTCCATGGATAAATAACAGAAGATCATAAGTTTGAATCTCACTGACGCCATGCCACAATAAAAAGGAAATGTGTTTCCTTGATTAATGCCTAAGCAAATTAATTTCCATGTGTCTTATCTGTGCTTGGAGTTAAAAACAGTTAACCCAAACTAAGCTAGCAGTGTTAAAAGTCTTATTGAAACATGTTCTCAGAACATTATTTAATTACCTTCAAATAACCTATCATTTCCATTCTCAGAACGTTAATAAAACCTCCCAGTAAAACTTTTAGGGAACACATTAAAACGTTCTCAGAACCTTCCTGCAACCAAAAATGTAAGTTCCCAGAACATTTAAAAACCTTTCAATTTTACCGGCCAGGAAATGTATGGCTTTCTTCCCAGAACCAATGGGAAGCCAAAAATGTACGTTCCCACAACTTCCAAGAAACCAAATGTGCTAGCTGGGTCCGTTCCCATAACAAATGTGAAACCAAAAACATATGTTCCCAAAACTTCCAAGGAACCAAATGTGTTAGCTGGGAAGATTCAAATTACACATTTACTCTGAGGGATGACCTGATATGGACCAATGCTGATACCAACCATGCCACAGTAATTGTACGGTAGCCTAAATGCGAAGGAAATATACCTGCAATGGGGTAATGTAAAAAGTACAGTAAAAAGTCAGACCGACAACCATTGGAAAACTGAACACACAAATCACTGTACATGTCTCAATCTGTTAAGAGCCAAATGCGACTGATTGTACATCGGGCTGTGGGGGAATGAGTCAGCAGACTTTAACATTAAGAACCAAAAGGGGGGTGATCACAACCACGATGAGACATAGCGAGAGACAGGGCAGATGACTCACACAACAGCACTGTTCTCATTTATTTGAAGTGAAGTTTTGCTCCCTGCACTACTGATGTGAATGACTGATCTAAGAGACACACAGACAGGCTGCAAAACAGGGGAAGGTGCGCAAGGTGAAACACCAGCCTCAGTCATCACAGACCACACACAGTCTGGCTATTTTACATCCAGATAAAGGGAAACCCCTCTCTTCTGGGTGAAGAAACTCTCCCTCAAAATGCTTTCACCATCATGTCCTTTGAAATCTGTCAGGGCTGATGTTGTTGGACATCAGTTAAGTGTAAACATTTTGTATGTTTGATGCTACTGCAGCATCTACTCTCAACAGTCTCTGTGCTGATGGGTTGGATGTTTTCTTTCAACAATTTGACATGGACTGAAGAGACTGTTGAGAGTGTCTAGGTTTCAAGGATCCCCAGTAGAATGTGGATTGTTAGAACGGTTTTTCACAACAACAACTATTATATAGCGAAGGCTTGGAAAACAAAATTGGAGAGACTTCAGCCAAGTCAAAAAGAGAAAGTAGGGCCTAGATCTTCTGTTCTGTGTAAGAAGATCACATAAAAACTCAAATGCACTTTCAAAACCACTCAGAACCATGCAGGTTTCTCAAGTACTGTGTGATTATATTATTATCACATCAAATGATCATTATGCTAAGTTTTTAATTATCACCCTCCCAATTGATCAAATATCTGCATCATCTCTCAAGTGTGAGATCTCAAGCAATTGGATTAGTACAGACAGCACAGCTAAGAAATTAGTTCTACACTTGTTTGGAGAGGCAGCGCACATCCACTTTGATTCTTTGGCAAACGGATTATGTTTGATATGAGATTAATTGAATGACAAGATAATTTGGGCGGTCTTAAAACTTCACTCAATGTGCCATAAATGAAAAAGTGTTTCTATGATTTTTAAATGCTGCTTTAAATATTGACCATTAAATATTGACCAAATATTGGTCAGAGGACTATCTTTACATTTCAAGACTGTGTTTACATTTCTAAAGCCCATGAGAGTAAAGGTATGACCCTCATTAAGATGTCAAAGGAGTATTGATGAAATTGACATTTATATTTTGACCAGTGTAGAAATACTGCTCATTAACCATTTTACCAGAAAGGATGAGATGTGGACAGCTTAATTTTTTAAAAGTTATGAAAGAATAACAATTCCTAACGCCAATGATGATATGCTTACATGCATGATATGCCTACACCGCCATATGAAGCCTAAAACCTAGGCTATAGGTCTATAATTGAACAGACCTGCAATGCCAGCATTAAATTGAAGTGTGAATACATAACCTAGATCATAACCTAATCAATACACCATTTCCTTTGGGATTCCCAAAATATCCGATTTTGCTGTGTATGCAAACACTACATCAGGTTGGTCATGGAGAATGTGCACACACACATTGACAAGCTATAAGATCCCCTCAATCATTCCAGACTGGAGATTTATAATTGACCCAGGGGTGGACTTAGTGATTTGGAAGCCCCAGGCAGAGGCTAGTATGAGCCGGTCAACAACAGCCAACAGCTCCCGATCACCAACGTCGTAGTTCTGCTCTGCCGGGCTGAGATTCTTAGAGAAGAAGGCACAGGAGCGGAGCTTGGGTGGCGTGCCCGAGCGTTGAGATAGGACAGCACCTATCCCTACCTCGGACGCATCCACCTCCACTACGAACGGTAGTGATGGATCGGGATGGGCCAGTACCGGGGCTGAGGTGAACAGACCCCGCAGTTTGCTGAAGGCCCGGTCAGGGACAGCCCACCCGGGACAGCCCACCCTTCAACAGGGATGTAATGGGAGCTGCGACCTTGCCAAAGCCCCGGAAAAACCTCTGATAGTAGTTGGCAAAGCCAAGGAAGCGCTGCACCTCCTTAACCGTGGTTGGAGTCGGCCAATTACGCACGGCTGAAATGCGATCTCCCTCCATCTCCACACCTGAGGTGGTAATGCGGTATCCGAGGAAGGAGACGGACTGTTGGAAAAACATACACTTCTCTGCCTTGGCATAAAGGTAATTTTTCAACAGTCGGGCCAGCACTTTGCGAACCAGGGACACATGCTCGGGGCGCACGTAGCGGAATACACCAGGATGTCATTGATGTAGACCACCACACCGCGACCAAGCATGTCCCAAAACACCTTGTTCACAAAGGACTGGAAGACGGATGGAGCATTCATCAAACCGTAGGGCATCACCAGGTATTCATAATGCCCCGTGGTTGTGCTGAATGCTGTCTTCCACTCATCCCCCTCCCGAATACGGACCAGGTTGTATGCACTCCTGAGATCTAATTTGGTGAAGAAGCGCGCCCCATGCATTGCCTCAGTCACTGAAGGAATGAGGGGGAGTGGATAACTAAATCTTATTGTCTCCTTGTTCAGTGATCGATAATCAATGCACGGGCGCAGACCGCCGTCTTTCTTCTTCACAAAGAAGAAACTCGAGGAGGTGGGTGAAGTGGAGGGACGTATATACCCCTGACCCAGGGACTCTGTGACGTATGTTTCCATAGCCTCTGTTTCAGCCTACGACAGGGGGTATACATGACTCCTGGGAGGTACAGCGTTTACCCAAAGGTTTATCGCGCAATCCCCCGCCCGATGAGGTGGTAATTTTGTCGCCTGCCTCTTAGAAAACGCGTGCGCCAGATCATGGTATTCGGGGAGAATGCGCACGGTGGAGGTACCGTCTGGACTTTCCACCGTGGTTGCACCAACGGAAACACCTAGACACCTACCCTGACACTCTCGCGACCACCCTGTGAGAACCCTCTGCGGCCATGAGAAGGTGGGGTTGCTAGCCAAGGGATACCTAATACCACAGGGAAAGCAGGAGACTTAATAATTGAAAAAGTAACCTGCTCACAATGAGTCTCCTGGGTGATCATGGTGACTGGTACAGTAACTTCCTTAACAAACCCGGACCCTAATGGTCGACTATCAAGTGCTCTGATGGGGAGTGGAATGAACAGGGGAACAATTGAAATGCCTTGATGGCTTGAGAATGCCCTGTCCACAAAGTTCCCAGCTGCGCCTGAATCGTCTAGCGCCTTACACTGGGGAACTACCATGTGATCGGGAAAGTAGATAGGTAGGGTACAGTGCGCAGCAGAGGGCTCTGAACGAGTGTGGGTGTTTGATACCTGGGGTGATGTGAGAGTGCCTTGCCTGCCGCCTCCAGACCCAAAAGAGCGTTGACGACTACGTGTGGTGTACTGTCCCTTCGTGCCACCAGAGTGGCACTGTCGCTGTCGTCCTCCACTCTCTCGAACGGCGGCTCCACCCAGCTCCATCAGCTCGGGATCCGAGTCGTTCGGGGTGGAAACGGGCAGACCCCTACCAGGACGTCCTCTGGTTGCCAGCAGGTTGTCCAAACGGATGGCCATGTCCACCAGTTGCGTGAAAGACAACATGGTGTCCCATCAGGCTAGCTCTCGTCGGACATCCTCCCACAGATGGCACCGGAAATGGTCAATCAGGGCCCGCTCGTTCCACCCGGACCCCGCTGCCAGAGAACGAAACTCAAACGCGAAGTCCTGCGCGGTCCTCGTCCCCTGCCTCAGGTGGACCAGCCGCTCGCCTGCCTCTTGACCCTCGGGCGGGTGATCGAAGACCGCTCGAAAGAGGCAAGCGAACTCCCAGTAGTTCTCCAACACGGCTCCTCCTTCGTTCCAAACCGCGTTGGCCCACTCCAGGGCTTTCCCCGAGAGGCAGGAAACGAGGACGGACACCTTCTCCCGCTCCGATGGGGCCGGCCTGATGCTGGAGAAGTCGAGCTCCAGTTGGAGGAGGAATCCTTGGCAGAGCCGTCCCGTCGAATACCTGTGGTCGGGATTTCTGGATCCCTCCAGGTGCTAGGGTGTAGGTGGCTGGATCCGGTTGGCCAGCTGGTCTCGACAGATCGGGTCCTCTCCTCTCCAGGCGTTGGACGACCTGAAGAACCCGATCCATCGCTTCCCCCAAGATGGCCAGCATCGTGGAATGCTCCTGGACCCATGCCACGACTCCAGGCATGCACTCCTCTCCCGCTGACTCCATAACGGGTGGGTGAATCTGTGATGAGTGTGATAGAAGGAGTCAGGCGCAGGGTTTATTCTGTCGTTCACAATTGCGCTGGATAGCGACACACGAAAACAGGCACAGGGGAAACTATCTACCCTGGCAATACACGGTACGGGATACTCCAACAATATACAGGCACAGGGGAAATATCTACCCCGGCAATACAAAGTGAGAGTAGCTCCACCGAGCTACACTACTCTCACAAATAACAATCACCCACAAGGACAAGGGGAGCAGAGGGAACACTTATACACGGACTAATGAGGGGATAAGAACCAGGTGTGTGTAATTGACAAGACAAGACAAATGGAATGATGATATAAGGAGCGGCAGTGGCTAGTAAGCCGGTGACGACGAACACCGAAGCCTGCCCGAACAAGGAGGGGAGGCAGCCTCGGCGGAAGTCGTGACAGACTGGGAATACAGATATGCATCTGTTGGTCACAGATACCTTTAAAAAAAAGTAGGGGCGTGGATCATAAAATGGATGGAATAAAATAAATTGGATCAGTCAGTATCTGGTGTGACCACCATTTGCCTCATGCAGCGTGACACATCTCCGCCGCATAGAGGTGATCAGGCTGTTGATTGTGGCCTGTCTTACTCCTCTTCAATGGCTGTGCGAAGTTGCTGGATATTGGCGGGAACTGGAACACGCTGTCATACACGTCTATCCAGAGCATCCCAAACATGCTCAATGGGTGACAGTTCTGGTGAGTATGCAGGCCACGGAAGAACTGGGACATTTTCAGCTTCCAAGAATTGTGTACAGATCCTTGCGACATGGAGCTGTGCATTATCATGCTGAAACATGAGGTGATGGCGGCGGATGAATGGCATGACAATGGGCCTCAGGATCTCGTAACGGTATCTCTGTGCATTCCAATTGCCATCGATAAAATGCAATTGTGTTCATTGTCCGTAGCTTATGCTTGCCCATACCCTAACCCCACCGCCACCATGGGACACGTTGTTCACAACGTTGATCAGCAAACCGCTCGCCCATATGACCCTATACATGTGGTCTGCGGTTGTGAGGCCGGTTTGACGTACTGCCAAATTCTCTAAAACGACATTGGAGTTAGTTTATGGTTGAGAAATGAACATTCAATTCTCTGGCAACAGCTCTGTTGGACATTCCTGCAGTCAGCATGCCAAATGCACGCTCCCTAAAAACTTGAGACATCTGTGGCATTGTGTTATGTGACAAAACTGCACATTTTAGAGTGGCCTTTAATTGTCCCCAGCACAAGGTGCACCTGTGTAATTATCATGCTGTTTAATCAGCTTCTTTATATGCCACACCTGTCAGGTGGATGGATTATCTTGGCAAAGGAGAAATGCTCACTAACAGGGATGTAAACAAATTTGTGCACAACATTTGAGAGAAATAAGCTTTTTGTGCATATTAAAACAATTCTGGGATCTTTTATTTCAGCTAATGAAACATGGGACCAACACTTTACATGTTGCGCTGACACTCCAACACACATAACATCCACACACATTTATACTGACTCTACACACACTCACATACAATCATCATTACGCTGCTGCTACTCTGTTTATCATATATCCTGATGACTAGTCACCTTACCCCTATACATAGCTACCTCTATCACTCCAGCATCCCTGCACATTTTAAATATGGTATTGGAACTGACCCTGTATATAGCTTCTTACTTTCTCGTGTTCTTCTTATTTCTTATTTTTATTTATTGGGATTTTGTTCTATCTTATGTAATTTTTTTGTGCTACATTGATATTCATTACTGCATTGTTGGGTTTGGAGCTTGCAAGAAAGGCATTTCACTGTACTTGTGCACGTGACATTAAAACTTGAAACTTGAAGTGGCTGAAACTATCTCACCGGAGAAAGCATCCGAGTGAGAAAAACAGCGCCCCTCTGTCTTACTATATGTAGCCCATGTATCTGATGCTGTCTGGCCAAAAAGAGTATGACATGCCATAATATTTTTGGCCAGACAGCATCCGATACGCGGGCTACATGTATGTCCTTTGCCTATTATCATCAGCAGTCTTTTTACTAAAGAAATGCATATTGTATCCCCCTAGAGTCTAAGGGCCTGAGGCTGGGTTTGTACTAAGCTAACATATGGAATTGTTTTAAGATGGTCATACCAAGGATCCTATAGCTATTTGATTTTGAATTTTAGGACCCCTGTAGGTATAACAATTATTTGATGAAACATTTTCCTTTTAAATTTTTATTTATTTAACCTTTATTTAACCAGGTAAGCCAGTTGAGAACAAGTTCTCATTTACAACTGCGACCTGGCCAAGATAAAGCAAAACAGTGCGATAAAAACAACAAACACAGAGTTACATATGGAATAAACAAAATGTACAGTCAATAACACAATAGAAAATCTATATACAGTGTGTGCAAATGTAGTAAATTATGGAGGTAAGGCAATAAATAGGACATAGTGCAAAATAATTACAATTTAGTATTAACACTGGAGTGATAGATGTACAGAAGATTATGTGCAAATAGAGATACTGGGGTGCAAATGAGCAAAATATTTTTTTTATTTTTTATTTCACCTTTATTTAACCAGGTAAGCCAGTTGAGAACAGGTTCTCATTTACAACTGCGACCTGGCCAAGATAAAGCAAAGCAGTGCAATAAAAACAACACAGAGTTACATATGGGGTAAAAAACATAAAGTCAAAAATACAACAGAAAATATATATACAGTGTGTGCAAATGTAGCAAGTTATGGAGGTAAGGCAATAAATAGGCTATAGTGCAAAATAATTACAATAGTATTAACACTGGAATGCTAGATGTGCAAGAGATTATGTGCAAATAGAGATACTGGGGTGCAAAAGAGCAAAATAAATAACAATATAGGGATGAGGTAGTTGGGTGGGCTAATTACAGATGGGCTGTGTACAGATGCAGTGATCGGTAAGCTGCTCTGACAACTGATGCTTAAAGTTAGTGAGGGAGATAAGTGTCTCCAGCTTCAGAGATTTTTGCAGTTCGTTCCAGTCATTTGCAGCAGAGAACTAGAAGGAATGGCGGCCAAAGGAGGTGTTGGCTTTGGGGATGACCAGTGAGATATACCTGCTGGAACGCAGACTACGGGTGGGGGTTGCTATGGTGACCAATGAGCTAAGATAAGGCGGGGATTTGCCTAGAAGAGATTTATAGATGACCTGGAGCCAGTAGGTTTGGCGACGATTATGTAGTGAGGGCCAGCCAACGAGAGTGTACAGGTCACAATGGTGGGTAGTATATGGGGCTTTGGTGACAAAACGGATGGCACTGTGATAGACTACATCCAATTTGCTGAGTAGAGTGTTGGAAGCTATTTTGTAAATGACATCGCCGAAGTCAAGGATCGGTAGGATAGTCAGTTTTACGAGGGGATGTTTAGCAGCATGAGTGAAGGAGGCTTTGTTGCGAAATAGGAAGCTGATTCTAGATTTAACTTTGGATTGGAGATGCTTCATGTGAGTCTGGAAGGAGAGTTCACGGTCTAACCAGACACCTAGGTATTTGTAGTTGTCCACATATTCTAAGTCAGACCCACGAGAGTAGTGATTCTAGTCAGGCGGGCGGGTGCAAGCAGCGTTCAATTGAAGAGCATGCATTAAGTTTTACTAGCATTTAAGAGCAGTTGGAGGCCACGGAAGGAGTGTTGTATGGCATTGAAGCTCATTTGGAGGTTTGTTAACACAGTGTCCAATGAAGGGCCAGACGTATACAAAATGGTGTCGTCTGCGTAGAGGTGGATCTGAGAGTCACCAGCAGCAAGAGCGACATCATTGATATACACAGAGAATAGAGTCGGCCCGAGAATTGAACCCTGTGGCACCCCCATAGAGACTGCCAGAGGTCCAGACAACAGGCCCTCCGATTTGACACATTGAACTCTATCTGAGAAGTAGTTGGTGAACCAGGCGAGGCAGTCATTTGAGAAACCAAGGCTATTTATTGGGATAGTCTGCCAATAAGAATGCGGTGATTGACAGAGTCAAAGCCTTGGCCAGGTCGATAAAGACGGCTGCACAGTACTGTCTTTTATCGATTGCAGTTATTATATTGTTTAGGACCTTGAGTGTGGCTGAAGTGCACCCATGACCAGCTCGGAAACCAGATTGCATAGTGGAGAAGGTACGGTGGGATTCGAAATGGTCGGTGATCTGTTTGTTAACTTGGCTTTCAAATACTTTCGAAAGGCAGAGCAGGATGGATATACAGTGGGGAAAAAAAGTATTTAGTCAGCCACCAATTGTGCAAGTTCTCCCACTTAAAAAGATGAGAGAGGCCTGTAATTTTCATCATAGGTACACGTCAACTATGACAGACAAATTGAGAAAAGAAATTCCAGAAAATCACATTGTAGGATTTTTTATGAATTTATTTGCAAATTATGGTGGAAAATAAGTATTTGGTCACCTACAAACAAGCAAGATTTCTGGCTCTCACAGACCTGTAACTTCTTCTTTAAGAGGCTCCTCTGTCCTCCACTCGTTACCTGTATTAATGGCACCTGTTTGAACTTGTTATCAGTATAAAAGACACCTGTCCACAACCTCAAACAGTCACACTCCAAACTCCACTATGGCCAAGACCAAAGAGCTGTCAAAGGACACCAGAAACAAAATTGTAGACCTGCACCAGGCTGGGAAGACTGAATCTGCAATAGGTAAGCAGCTTGGTTTGAAGAAAACAACTGTGGGAGCAATTATTAGGAAATGGAAGACATACAAGACCACTGATAATCTCCCTCGATGTGGGGCTCCACGCAAGGTCTCACCCCGTGGGGTCAAAATGATCACAAGAACGGTGAGCAAAAATCCCAGAACCACACAGGGGGACCTAGTGAATGACCTGCAGAGAACTGGGACCAAAGTAACAAAGCCTACCATCAGTATCACACTACACCGCCAGGGACTGAAATCCTGCAGTGCCAGACGTGTCCCCCTGCTTAAGCCAGTACATGTCCAGGCCCGTCTGAAGTTTGCTAGAGTGCATTTGGATGATCCAGAAGAGGATTGGGAGAATGTTATATGGTCAGATGAAACCAAAATATAACTTTTTGGTAAAAACTCAACTCGTCGTGTTTGGAGGACAAAGAATGCTGAGTTGCATCCAAAGAACACCATACCTACTGTGAAGCATGGGGGTGGAAACATCATGCTTTGGGGCTGTTTTTCTGCAAAGGGACCAGGACGACTGATCCGTGTAAAGGAAAGAATGAATGGGGCCATGTATCGTGAGATTTTGAGTGAAAACCTCCTTCCATCAGCAAGGGCATTGAAGATGAAACGTGACTGGGTCTTTCAGCATGACAATGATCCCAAACACACCGCCCGGGCAACGAAGGAGTGGATTCGTAAGAAGCATTTCAAGGTCCTGGAGTGGCCTAGCCAGTCTCCAGATCTCAACCCCATAGAAAATCTTTGGAGGGAGTTGAATGTCCGTGTTGCCCAGCGACAGCCCCAAAACATCACTGCTCTAGAGGAGATCTGCATGGAGGAATGGGCCAAAATACCAGCAACAGTGTGTGAAAACCTTGTGAAGACTTACAGAAAACATTTGACCTGTGTCATTGCCAACAAAGGGTATATAACAAAGTATTGAGAAACTTTTGTTATTGACCAAATACTTATTTTCCACCATAATTTGGAAATAAATTCATGAAAAATCCTACAATGTGATTTTCTGGAATTGTTTTTCTCATTTTGTCTGTCATAGTTGACGTGTACCTATGATGAAAATTACAGGCCTCTCTCATCTTTTTAAGTGGGAGAACTTGCACAATTGGTGGCTGACTAAATACTTTTTTTCCCCACTGTAGGTCTGTAACAGTTTGGATCTAGTGTCACCCCTTTTGAAGAGGGGGATGACCACGGCAGCTTTCCAATCTCTGGGGATCTCAGACGATACGAAAGAGAGGTTGAACAGGCTAGTAATAGGGGTTGCGACAATTTCGGCAGCTAATTTTAGAAAGAAAGGGTTCAGATTGTCTAGCCCAGCTGATTTGTAGGGGTCCAGATTTTGCAGCTCTTTCAGGACATCAGCTATCTGAATTTGGGTAAAAGAGAAGCGGGGGGCATGGGCAAGTTGCAGCGGAGGGTGCAAAGCTGGTGGCTGGGGTAGGGGTAGCCAGGTGGAATGCATGGCCAGCCGTAGCAAAATGCTTATTGAAATTCTCGATTATCGTAGATTTATCGGTGGTGACAGTGTTTCCTAGCCTCAGTGCAGTGGGTAGCTGGGAGGAGGTGCTCTTATTCTCCATGGACTTTACAGTGTCCCAAAACTTTTTGGAGTTAGTGCTACAGGATGCAGATTTATGTTTGAAAAAGCTAGCCTTTGCTTTCCTAACTGATTGTGTATATTGGTTCCTGACTTCCCTGAAAAGTTGTATATCGTGGGGCTGTTCGATGCTAATGCAGTACGCCACAGGATGTTTTTGTGCTGGTCAAGGGCAGTCAAGTCTGGGGTGAACCAGGGGCTATATCTGTTCTTAGTTCTGCATTTTTTGAATGGGACATGCTTATTTAAGATGGAGAGGAAAGCACTTTTTAAAAACATCCAGGCATCCTCTACTGACAGAATGAGGTCAATATCCATCCAGGATACCCGGGCCAGGTCAATTAGAAAGGCCTGCTTGCTGAAGTGTTTTAGGGAGCGTTTGACAGTGATGAGGGGTGGTCGTTTGATCGCGGACCTATTACGGACGCAGACAATGAGGCAGTGATCGCTGAGATCCTGGTTGAAGACAGCGGAGAAGTGTACTTAGAGGGTAAATTAGTCAGGATGATATCTATGAGGGTGCCCATGTTTACGGATTTAGGGTTGTACCTGGTAGGTTCCTTGATAATTTGTGTGAGATTGAGGACATCTAGTTTAGATTGTAGGACGGCCGGGGTGTTAAGCATATCCCAGTTTATGTCACCAAGCAGTACGAACTCTGAGGATAGATGGGGGGCAAGCAATTCACATATGGTGTCCAGGGCACAACTGGGGGCTGAGGGGGGTCTGTAGCAAGCGGCAACAGTGAGAGACTTATTTCTGGAAAGGTGGATTTTTAGAAGTAGAAGCTCAAACTGTTTGGGCACAGACCTGTATAGTATGATAGAGCTCTGCAGGCTATCTCTACAGTAGATTGCAACTCTGCCCCCTTTGGCAGTTCTATCTGGATGGAAAATGTTGTCATTCAGGATGGACATTTCTGAATTTTTGGTGGCCTTCCTAAGCCAGGATTCAGACACTGCTAGAACATCAGGGTTGGCAGAGTGTGCTAATGCAGTGAATAACTCAAACTTGGGGAGGAGGCTTCTGATGTTGACATGCAAGAATCCAAGGCTTTTACGGTTACAGAAGTCAACAAATGATAGTGCCTGGGGAGTAGGAGTGATACTGGGGGCTACAGGGCCTGGGTTGACCTCTACATCACCAGAGGAATAGAATAAGGATACGGCTAAAGGCTTTAAGAACTGGTCTTCTAGTGCGTTGGGTACAGAGAATTAAAGGGGCAGATTTCCGGGCGTTGTAGAATAGATTCAGGGCATTATGTACAGACAAGGATATGGAAGGATATGAGTACAGTGGAGGTACACCTAAGTATTGGGTAATGATAAAAGAGGTAGCATCACTGGAGGGACCGATTGAGCCGGTCTCCGCGTGTATGGGGTGTGGGACAAAGGAGCTCTCTGAGGCTGGTTGAGCGGGACTGGAGGTTCTACAGTGAAATAGTACAATAAGAACTAGCCCAAACAGCAATAGGCTAGGCATATTGACATGGGAGAGAGGCATAACACAATCACAGGTGTTATTCGAGAGGGCTAAGACAACAACTGGTAATGGCGACGAAAGTTTGGGCTGAGGCTAAACAGATAAACAGGATAGGGTACCGTGTAAAGGAACAGTCCAGCAGGCATCAGCTGTGTAGCTGAGTGATCATAAGGTCAATTGAATTTGCCTTACTGCTTTTAGCCAATAGAAACATTGAATAACAGATTCATAAATAGAAAAACATATTAGTGTGTAGCCCAAACTGCTCGGACGCTACAGACGTTTTCGTGAGAATACCCATTTTCAGGATGTCTCCTAGTCTGACAAACACCGCTGTAGCTCGGCCACCTTCCACCTGGATGCGGTGGATTTAGATGCAGCCCATGCAAAAAACAGATATCTCAAGCTTAAACAAACAGATTTGATGGCGATTTTTTTAATTATGTATTTATTATGCCTCGAGCAGAGCATGGGGGGCCCTCAAGCGGATAAATTAGTATTATTATTTTTATTTCTTATTTTATTATGCCCAGCTTGATGATGTGAGGCCTGAGGCAATTGCCTCTTCTGCCTAATGGTAAGGCCACCAGTGAATTGACCTTGACTTGAGAAGCACATGAGAGCTGTTCAAACTTACCTTACCTTTCTTGATAGCTGGTTGGATTTCAAAGATGTGAAGAAGACCTTCAGCTGGTTTGCCCCTTAGGGCCACCTTAAGCAACCTGGATGACAGTGGAAGTTAACTTGATAAAAGTGCTTCTTTACTGTTAAAAGTAAAACTAACGCGTTTCGGTCCTTGGCATTCATCAGAGTTTAAATTATAGACTGAAAACATTTAGAGGTTTAATATACATTTCAGATTGGCCCTATATAAACTCTGCAGGGACCAATCATGGGAATACAAAACAGCATGATGTGATTGGTTAAATAAGTAGCAGATTATGACCAAGTGCAGAAATGACAAAGGGCAGAAACATGTTGGTTCCACTGTCCTCCAAGAGTTGCTGAATTACTTTCCTCTTTACTTCGGAGCGAGGTAGCAGCAGTGTTCCCTTCCCTTCGCATGGATTTCAATTTCAAGTGAAGTTGATGTCTAAAAAGAGCACATTGTTATCAGATATGTTTAAGTCGTAGTTAGTGTCATGGTATTTTATTTGTTTCAAACGTCTAAATTAATATTAAAAATGCAAATAACGTGATTGAACTAATATATATATATATATATATATATATATATATATATAAATGCTCAGTCGATGTCTGAGGGACAGAAAACGTATGTTGCTAAAAACAAATTTCATACAACTTGGTTCATTGAACGCACCCCATGTTTCCATACCAGGAAGTATGTGACGTTGGCGCGCTCGTTGAAAACAAACCCGGGGAGACGTAGAACGACGTTAACATTAGTAGACTGACATTTAACAGCTGAAAATAAATATATAGCTACCCTTTGTTGTCACATTTTCTGTTCTTTTTTGTTGTTGCAGCCATCGGTCATGGAGTTATCTCCGCTTATAAAGAAGATCGGTAAGCCAAAGAACGTTATTGTACCCAACTAGCTACAAAAGTTGCTCCGTGGTGTCGCTGACATTTTTGTTGTTAACTAAATCTAGCTAGCTAGCTAAAGATGCTTGGCTAGCTAGCTAATTTGCGTTGATGTCATTCTTTTTGATAGTGCTGGATAGTGCTAGCTACACTTACAACAGTCAGTAGTTGTTGCTACTAATGCACATTCATCCAATAATATCTAGCTAGCTGCATTTTGTTTTATATTGAGGGGAAATACCTAACTAGATAACATTAGCTAACCACTAGTTAGCTTAGCCGACTAATGGTCAACTCAACTCCACGATTTAGCTAATTCACCGTGGTCTTGTTTTCAACAGGTCACTCCTTGGCAGAGATCAGAGTCCGAGCATTGAAGAGCATCATCTGTAAGCTAGACCACTCCCTCCTCTCTGTCTCTGACCTGGTCCAGGAGAAGATGCTGTTTGTTTACCTGCTGGAGTGGTTTAACTTCCCCGAGGTGCCAATACAAGAGGAGGTCCTGCAGCTGATCAGGACTCTGTCCAAGGTACCAAAACTAGTCCTCATGACCTAGTCTGATGACTAGCTAGACTAGAGTACATGCTGATGCAATTATGATTGTTTAGCCTTTGACAAGCAACCTGTTGCATTCTTGCATCTTACAAAAATGATTAGAACATGTATATAATGGGCTTAGTGAAATATAGGAGAGTAATGTGATGTTGAATCAATTTAAATTGATGTTACATGTTTTTAAAGCCATACCTGTGGAGTACATGTCTGTATAAACTGTGCTTTTTAGAAACACATGTATTATGTATTTTTGTCTTCATAGCACCCTACTGCAGCCCAGATGCTGAGAGATGTCGGGGCAGTGGAGTTCCTCACCCAGCTCTCCCCCAATGTAGAGGCACGGTTAAGGGCCATCATCGACGGCATCTTTGACCTGCTGTTTCAGCTTCCAGAGCTGCTTCCTGTTTGTCCAACTATCTATTCTAATGAACACCAGTTACTAAACACTGCTACTGCAGGTATGTATCAAAGAGATGGAAGCATAGAATTTGAATGAATAGAATGAGTGTCCCCATTCAAGTCAATTATGGCATAATGGGTGGACTGGCAGCCATTTTGAGTGTACCCATGCCTAGGTTGAAGATGACAAAGGTTAAGACAATGGGATTCTAATATCCCATAACTTTGCAAATATGGGACCCGCGTTGCTAGTTAGCAATGGTGCTAGTAGTTATCAATGGCACTGGTCCTATGATTTTGTTTATTTTCTAAAGTAGCCGCATGGAAACATTACATTGTCTTAACCTGTATTTTTTTTACCTAGACCCATGCCTGGAAGTAAAAGCAGGAAGTGTACCCTTCAATCTGTGCTGTGATTTGTTTGAGTCTCCCGAGTGGCGCAGTGGTCTAAGGCACTGAATCGCAGTGCTAGCTGTGCCACTAGAGATCCTGGTTCGAATCCAGGCTCTGTCGTAGCTGGCCGCGTCAGGGAGACCCATGGGGCGGCGCACAATTAATAATAATATAATAATATGCCATTTAGCAGACGCTTTTATCCAAAGCGACTTAGTCATGCGTGCATACATTTTATGTATGGGTGGTCCCGGGGATCGAACCCACTACCTTGGCGTTACAAGCGCCGTGCTCTACCAGCTGAGCTACAGAGGACCACAGGCCCTGTGTCGTCCAGGGTAGGGGAGGGAATTGGCGGCAGGGATGTAGCTCAGTTGGTAGAGCATGGCGTTTGCAACGCCAGGGTTGTGGGTTCGATTCCCACGGGGGGCCAGTATGAAAAATATTAAAAATAATGTATGCACTCACTAACTGTAAGTCGCTCTGGATAAGATCGTCTGCTAAATGACTAAAATCTAAATGTAAATGAGTCAACTCAACTGACATTACAAAAAACACATTCCATTGCATGAGCCACATCAGTTAGCGTAATTTGAATGAACATTCGACATTACCATGGCAATCCAGCATCAGTTAATAGAACATTGAAAATTATCATGGAAATTATTGTATCACAATACCAGGCACTCATTGGGAGTGTACCCATGAGTTTACCAGTCAGATTGCCAGGTTTAGAGCTTCCAAGCCCATTTTATTTGTTATATTTCTACAGATAGAATATTATATGCAGTGTTTTTAAGTTATGGTTTTATGCTGATATTATGCTGCTGTTGTAGTTCCCCTAGTAGAGGACTCTCCAGCGGTGGGCTATTTCCAGACCAAGAGGCCGAGTCACGTTGATTTTCCACCACAGAGGATAGCAGGTATTTGACCTCATCCATATACAGGGATGCAAACTTGTCGCTTTTCTGCGATATTTGCCATTTAAATCTCAAAATAGGCCATTCATGTGAATCGTGTAGATCTGAATAAAACATTTTTTTTTGTGGGTCTGTTTCTCATATGGAAATCGTTGACTGAGCACAGAATGCATCCGTACGCGTCCTACAAAAATAATATCCAACAAAGATTTCTGAGCGTGATGTCAGATTGGTCATATCAGAGTGACTTCTTTGTAGGCAGGCTCTGTCATCTCTCCACGCCACAAACTAGGGGGCTGTGCGCACTGTGAGTGAAGTGCTGAAATATATATATTTTTTAGATGTGCACAGGCATAAAAGTTGGTCGGATTTACCAGAAAGTCTACTAAAGTTTGACTTTGCCCTTGTTTCTTAGCTATTTACATCATTTTGTTCACACGCTAGGTTATTTTTCAATGTTAGTTTGTGGGCAGCTGAATATTTGTCTCACCTAAGTGACTCATATTTGAGGGTACATTGTGCCTTATTGCGTATGGAACACTCCAAAAACATTTTATTCATGTACATGAGCACCTAGCAATGTAATAGAGATGTGAGACAGGATTTGTGTGAACAACTTGTCAGATGCAGGTGCATTGAAGACTGATGTATTCCTGTCTGTGGAGACTGAGATTATCATTACGTGTCATGATAAACCTTAAAGCCAGACCAAAGAGCCCAACTCCCCCCTACCCCAGGACACTATTTTCAAATGTATAATTTGTATTTTTTATTCTCTGAAAATAAGCAAATGTTTTACCATTTCACATGGATTTTTCCTGTGTTTCCGTGCAAAAAGAAATCACCTTTTTGGGCCCTAACCAGTTTGCATCCCTGCATATACAGTACCAGTCAAAAGTTTGGACACACCTACGCATTCCAGGGTATTTCTATTTAAAAAACAACAACTATTTTCTACATTGTAGAATAATAGTGAGGACATCAAAACTATGAAATAACACATATGGAATAATGTAGTAACCAAAAAAGTGTTAAACAAATCAAAATATATTTTATATTTGAGATTCTTCAAATAGCCACCCTTTGCCTTGATGACAGCTTTGCACACTCTTGGCATTCTCTCAACCAGCTTCATGAGGTAGTCACCTGGAATGCATTTCAATTAACAGTTGTGACTTGTTAAAAGTTAATTTGTGGAATTTCTTTCCTTCTTAATGCGTTTGAGCCAATCGGTTGTGTTGTGACAAGGTAGGGGGGTATACAGAAGATAGCCCTATTTGGTAAAAGACCAAGTCCATATTTTGGCAAGAACAGCTCAAATAAGCAAAGAGAAACGACAGTCCATCATTACTTTACGACATGAAGGTCAGTCAATACGGAACATTTCAAGAACTTTGAAAGTTTCTTCAAGTGCAGTCGGAAAACCATCAAGCGCTATGATGAAACTGGCTCTCATGAGGACCGCCACAGGAATGAAAGACCCAGAGTTACCTCTGCTGCAGAGGATAAATTCATTTGAGTTACCAGCCTCAGAAATTGCAGCCCAAATAAATGCTTCACAGAGTTCAAGTAACCGACACATCTCAACATCAACTGTTCAGAGGAGGCGTGAATCAGGCCTTCATGGTCGAATTGCTGCAAAGAAACCACTACTAAAGGACACCAATAAGGAGAAGAGACTTTCTTGGGCCAAGAACACGAGCAATGGACATTAGACCTGTGGAAATCTGTCCTTTGGTCTGGAGTCCAATTTGGAGATTTTTGGTTCCAACCGCTGTGTCTTTGTGAGACGCAGAGTAGGTGAACGGATTATCTCTGCATGTGTGGTTCCCATCGTGAAGCATGGAGGAGGAGGTGTGGGGGTGCTTTGCTGATGACACTGTCTGTGATTTATTTAGAATTCAAGGCATACTTAACCAGCATGGCTACCACAGCATTCTGCAGCGATACGCCATCCCATCTGGAGTGCCCTTAGTGGGAATATTTATTTTATTTATTTATTTTTTGTAATTTAGCAGACGCTCTTATCCAGAGCGACTTACATGAGCAATTAGGGTTAAGTGCCTTGCTTAAGGGCACATCAACAGATTTTTCACCTAGTCGGCTCGGGGATTAGAACCAGCGACCTTTCGGTTACTGGCACAACGCTCTTACCCACTAAGCTACCTGCCACCCTAATCATTTGTTTTAAAACAGGACAATGACCCAAAACACACCTCCAGGCTGGGTAAGGGCTATTTGACCAAGAAGGAGTGTGATGGAGTGCTGCATCAGATGATCTGGCCTTCACAATCACCCGACCTCAACCCAATTGAGATGGTTTGGGATGAGTCGGACCGCAGAGTGAAGGAAAAGCAGCCAACAAGTGCTCAGCATATGTGGGAACTCCTTCAAGACTAATAGTAAAGCATTCCAGGTGAAGCTGGTTGAGAGCATGCCAAGAGTGTGCAAAGCTGTCATCAAGGCAAAGGGTGGCTACTTTGAAGAATCTAAAATATGATTGTTTAACACTTTTTTTGATCAAATCAAATTTTATTTGCCACATGCGCCGAATACAACAGATGCAGACATTACAGTGAAATGCTTACTTGCAAGCCCATAACCAACAATGCAGTTTAAGAATAAAATTAAAATAGCAAATAATTAAAGAGCAGCAGTAAAATAAAATAACAGTAGGGAGGTAATATACGGGGGTACCGGAACAGAGTCAATGTGCGGGGGCACCAGTTAGTCGAGGTAATATGTACTTGTGGGTAGAGTTAAAGTGACTATGCATAAATAATAAACAGAGTAGCAGCAGCGTAAAAGAGTTACTACATGATACAATGTAGAAAATAGTAAAAATAAAGAAAAACCCTTGAATGAGTAGGTGTCCAACCTTTTGACTGGTACTGTAAGTAATATGCTTGCATTTTTCATCTGATTGATAGAGAAAATATAAGCTATTACCAATCATGTTATTTGGTGAATAGGATTTGTATAATATAGTGTTTTGAGCTGATTCTCCATGTTTTGATGTCTGTTTGCAGTGAGTAACTATTTTAGATGTCTGAAGTTTTCTACATTTCCATGGTTGGCTTTGACCACAACAGACCAACACATATTGTCATCTAATGAGAGGTAGGTGTCATCAGAACTTTGTTGAACAGACATTTTTCTATTTTCAGAGTGTTAATGTCGTTTTTAAATATAGTTTGTCATTGGAATAAGCTTCATTATCTACTTTGCTTTTTACCAGTTCTCTAAGGAGTAACAACCACAACTTGGTGAGGACCACGTGTGAGCTCCTACGTGACGTCATCATGCAGGACTTCCCGGCTGAGATATTTCTCCAGCGGCCCAGTATCGTGCAGGCAAGACGACAACTATACTTTATACATTTTAATTTGTGGTTAGAAAGAACACTCAGTTCTCCTGTCCTTTTCTAGCATGGCCAAATAGTGCCAACCAGATGACCAGCCACCACCCCATGGCCTGGGCCTCCACAGGGTCAATAGGAGCAATTAGATGGATTGAGTCACTGGTATTTAGAGCCATGACATCATTAGCTAGCGACAGAAGGCAGTGAATCTGAACAGGAGACAAATTACAGCTCCAATAACTCAATTACAGGTTGTCTTTTATTTAGTGTTGTGTTATTTACAGCTCCTATATCACCCTTTCTTTTTCTTCTACTGTATATATGTCATTTAAAATTAGTTTATTCTGTTGTTGCTAGCGATATTCATAAAAACATTGAAAGAAACAAAATGTTAAATCCGTGTATTTTATTTTATATATACACACAAACACACACAGTGCATTCGGAAAGTATTCAGACCCCTTCCATTTTTCCACATTCTATTACATTACAGCCTTGGATTAAATGAAACTTTTTCCTCATCAATTTACACACAATACCCCATAATGACAAAGCAAAAACAAGTTTTTAGACATTTTTGCAAATTTATTAAAAACCAGAAATACCTTATTTACATAAGTATTCAGACCCTTTGCTATGAGACTTGAAATTGAGCTCAGGTGCATCCTGTTTCCATTGATTGTTTCTACAACTTGATTGGAGTCCACCTGTGGTAAATTCAATTGATTGAACATGATTTGGAAAGGCGCACACCTGTCTATATAAGGTCCCACAGTTGACAGTGCGTTGTCAGAGCAAAAACCAAGCCATGATGTGGAAGGAATTGTCCGTAGAGCTCCGAGACAGGATTGTGTTGAGGCACAGATCTGCGGAAGGGTAACAAAAACTATTTTCAGCATTGAAGGACCCCAAGAACACAGTGGCCTCCATCATTCTTAAATAGAAGAAGTTTGGAACCACCAAGACTCTTCCTAGAGCTTCCCAGCTCTAGGAAGCTGAGCAAACTGAGCAATCTGGGAGAAGGGCCTTTGTCAAGGATGTGACCAAGAACCTGATGGTCACTCTGACAGAGCTGCAGAGTTCCTCTGTGGAGATGTGAGAACCTTCCAGAAGGACAACCATCTCTGCAGCCCTCCACCAATCAGGCCTTTATGGTAAAGTGGCCAGATGGAAGCCACTCATCAGTAAAAGGCACATGACAGCCCTTTTGGAGTTTGCCAAAAGGCACCTAAAGGACTCTCAGACCATGAGAAACAAGATTATCTGGTCTTATGAAACCAATATTGAACTCTTTGGCCTGAAGGCCAAGCGTCACGTCTGGAGGAAACCTGGCACCATCCCTACAGTGAAGCTGTGGATGTCTTTCAGGGACTGGGACACTAGTCAGGATCGAGGGAAAGATGAACGGAGCAAAGTACAGAGAGATCCTTGATGAAAACCTGCTCCAGAGCGCTCAGGACTTCAGACTGTGCGAAGGTTCACCTTCCAACAGGACAATGACCCTAAGCACACAGCCAAGACAACGCAGTAGTGGCTTCAGGGCAAGTCTCTGAATGTCCTTGAGTGGCCCGGACTTGAACCCGATCGAACATCTCTGGAGAGACCTAAAAATAGCTGTGCAGCGACGCTCCCCATCCAACCTGACAGAGCTTGAGAGGATCTGCTGAGAAGAATGGGAGAAACTCCCCAAATACAGGTGTGCCAAGCTTGTAGCGTCATACCCAAGAAGACTTGAGGCTGTAATCGCTTCAGGTGCTTCAACAAAATACTGAGTAAAGGGTCTGAATACTTATGTAAATGTAATATTTCCGTTTTTTATTTTTTATAATTTTGCAAAAAATTATAACCTATTTTTTATTTTTCATTATGGGTTATTGTGTGTAGGTTGATGAGGGGAAAACAATATTTAATACATTTTAGAATAAGAATGTAAAGCAAAATCTTTTGGAAAAGGTCAAGGGGTCTGAATACTTTCCGAATGCACTGAATATTTTTGCGGACCCCCTGCAGTACCTTCGCGGACACCTAGGGGGTCAACCTTGTTAGTTACTCTGTTTTGACCATGCCCACATAACCTTTTTAATGGAAGTTTGACCATAAAACTGATCCTAATTCTCTGATTTCTCCTTTGTTTCAGAACCTCCTGTCCATCCTGAGGCTGACTCCAGGTGAGAGTGAGGCAGGCTACCTGAGACTGCAGGCAGTGGCCTGTCTACAGCAGCTGTGTGTGGGGCTGAGGAGGAGACTACGTTTCCACAGAGACCCCAGCTTCTACTCCGCAAAGCAAGGTTGGATTACATCTGGATTATTTCATGTTTATTTAATCAGGAAGTCTAAAAGAGTTAAGAATCTCATTTTCAAGGCCGAGATGGCTTTATAGTTATTACGCCTATGCTGACTTACTTTCACTACTTTGCACAGATTTGACTTACCGGCTTTGCATAACATTGTATAAAGTTGCTCTTTTGATTGAAAGACAACGCCTGAGCTTGGTCACATTCATATTAGTCATGCAACTTCCTTATAATTATTTATTAATTATTATGAATTAGTTGAGTATGTGTGATGCAGTTGACATACCAATTATCACTTGGCAGCTAAAATTAATTTCTGCTCAGACATTGTGTCCTGCTGTGTCTGAGTAACTCTCAGATCAGATCTCACTAATGAAGAACTCTCTTGTTATTTTCCATATCTAACTTCATTGCTCAGTCAGACCTAATCCCTTCCTTACGGATCCCATGGAACTTACAGTGAGGAAAAAAGTATTTGATCCCCTGCTGATTTTGTACGTTTGCCCACTGACAAAGACATGATCAGTCTATAATTTTAATGGTAGGTTTATTTGAACAGTGAGAGACAGAATAACAACAAAAAAATCCTGAAAAACGCATGTCAAAAATGTTATAAATTGATTTGCATTTTAATGAGGGAAATAAGTATTTGACCCCCTCTCAATCAGAAAGATATCTGGCTCCCAGGTGTCTTTTATACAGGTAACAAGCTGAGATTAGGAGCACATTCTTAAAGGGAGTGCTCCTAATCTCAGTTTATTACCTGTATAAAAGACACCTGTCCACAGAAGCAATCAATCAATCAGATTCCAAACTCTCCAACATGGCTAAGACCAAAGAGCTCTCCAAGGATGTCAGGGACAAGATTGTAGACCTACACAAGGCTGGAATGGGCTACAAGACCATCGCCAAGCAGCTTGGTGAGAAGGTGACAACAGTTGGTGCGTATATTCGCAAATGGAAGAAACACTAAAGAACTGTCATAGTCACCAAGAAAACAATTGGTAACACACTACGCCGTGAAGGACTGAAATTCTGCAGCGCCCGCAAGGTCCCCCTGCTCAAGAAAGCACATATACAGTGAGGGAAAAAAGTATTTGATCCCCTGCTGATTTTGTATGTTTGCCCACTGACAAAGAAATGATCAGTCTATAATTTTAATGGTAGGTTTATTTGAACAGTGAGAGACAGAATAACAACAAAAACATCCAGAAAAACGCATGTCAAAAATGTTATGAATTGATTTGCATTTTAATGAGAGAAATAAGTAATTGACCCCCTCTCAATCAGAAAGATTTCTGGCTCCCAGGTGTCTTTTATACAGGTAACGAGCTGAGATTAGGAGCACACTTTTAAAGGGAGTGCTCCTAATCAGCTTGTTACCTGTATAAAAGACACCTGTCCACAGAAGCAATCAATCAATCAGATTTCCAAACTCTCCACCATGGCCAAGACCATAGAGATTTCCAAGGATGTCAGGGACAAGATTGTAGACCTACACAAGGCTGGAATGGGCTACAAGACCATCGCCAAGCAGCTTGGTGAGAAGGTGACAACAGTTGGTGCGATTATTTGCAAATGGAAGAAACATAAAAGAACTGTCAATCTCCCTCGGCCTGGGGCTCCATGCAAGATCTCACCTCGTGGAGTTGCAATGATCATGAGAACGGTAAAGAATCAGTCCAGAACTACACGGGAGGATCTTGTCAATGATCTCAAGGCAGCTGGGACCATAGTCACCAAGAAAACAATTGGTAACACACTACGCCGTGAAGGACTGAAATCCTGCAGCGCCCGCAAGGTCCCCCTGCTCAAGAAAGCACATATACAGGCCCGTCTGAAGTTTGCCAATGAACATCTGAATGATTCAGAGGAGAACTGGGTGAAAGTGTTGTGGTCAGATGAGACCAAAATCGAGCTCTTTGGCATCAACTCAACTCGCCCTGTTTGGAGGAGGAGGAATGCTGCCTATGACCCCAAGAACACCATCCCCACCGTCAAACATGGAGGTGGAAACATTATGCTTTGGGAGTGTTTTTCTGCTAAGGGGACAGGACAACTTCACCGCATCAAAGGGACGATGGACGGGGCCATGTACCGTCACATTTTGGGTGAGAACCTCCTTCCCTCAGCCAGGGCATTGAAAATGGGTCTTGGATGGGTATTCCAGCATGACAATGACCCAAAACACACGGCCAAGGCAACAAAGGAGTGGCTCAAGAAGAATCACATTAAGGTCCTGGAGTGGCCTAGCCAGTCTCCAGACCGTAATCCCATAGAAAATCTGTGGAGGGAGCTGAAGGTTCGAGTTGCCAAATGTCAGGCTCAAAACCTTAATGACTTGGAGAAGATCTGCAAAGAGGAGTGGGACAAAATCACTCCTGAGTTGTGGGCAAACCTGGTGGCCAACTACAAGAAACGTCTGACCTCTGTGATTGCCAACAAGGGTTTTGCCACCAAGTACTAAGTCATGTTTTGCAGAGGGGTCAAATACTTATTTCCCTCATTAAAATGCAAATCAATTTATAACATTTTTGACATGCGTTTTTCTGGATGTTTTTGTTGTTATTCTGTCTCTCACTGTTAAAATAAACCTACCATTAAAATTATAGACTGATCATGTCTTTGTCAGTGGGCAAACGTACAAAATCAGCAGGGGATCAAATACTGTTTTCCCTTACTGTATCTCAAGAGTAGAGGTTTTCTACTCTGGTGTCTCCATCCATATTATTGTACAACAAAGGCAAATTCTAGGCAACTAATGATGATAATTCTCTCTCTTTCCCTCCATCTCTCTTTCTCCTCCGTAGACCCAGTGTCCCAGAACTCGTCACTCTCCTACTCCCAGGAGGTGCGTGGAGGGGGGGCCCAGCGCTCCCTGGCCTCGTCCCCAGGAGGAGAGTGCTTTCCTCGGCCGTCTGTGGTGGGTCGCAACGGCCAAAGACCCAGAGGGGACGGACAAGATGGGGATGCTGCCTCCAACAGGTCTGTGTCTGTTGGTGTGGTTGTCAGTGTTGTTATTTTTACAATCAGTCCGGACATTTCTAATTGACTCATATATTTTTTACCGCTTGCCTCTCAGCAGCAGTAGCTCTCAGAGAGGTGGAGCTGCAGCTCAGGCCTCCAGGCAGACCGCCCCCTCGCCTGCAGACGCAGCCCAACTAGAGCTGCCTGATCTGGGGGTGGAGGACGTCCTCGAGCTGCAGCTCCAGCAGCTCAGCCTGGCCCAGTTCACTCTGGCCACCATGGAGCATACCATACCGCTGCTCAGAACAGGTAGGAGTGAGAGATTGTTTGCCTGTGAGTGAGAGATTGTTTGCCTGTGTGTTTGAACATCTCTCTCTCCCCTCCCTCTGTGAAGGTTTTTCAGCCAACATGATTAATTAACAAAAGTGTTATTCTCTCTCCCTCTCCTCCCTCCCTCCCTCCCTCTCTCCTCCCTCCCTCCCTCCCCCCTCCCTCCCTCCCTCCCCCCAGATGGCGTGCGTGTGTTCCGGGGTGTGTGTGAGCTGCTTTGTGAGGCGGTGGTCCTGCTGAGAGACTGTGTGTGTGATCTGGTCTGGGACGACACCAGCCTGATGGGGGTGGAGCTGGCAAGTCACAACACCCCTCAGTTTTAATATTTGAATATTTACTGATCCACTGACACAGCTAGCAGACATTAGCTAGCAGACATTAGCTAGCAGACGCACAGTGAAGCAAGCAGAGCACACACATACTTATATATTACACATTTGCCACAGTGAGTGTATAATGAACATGATGTCATTCTGCAACATGCATGAAAAGTGACACATTCACTTTTCAGATTTTTCCTCTGCAGTGTGTGTGTGCTGGGAGTTACTGAACAGTAAATAGTTTGAATCCTGTACTGTGCTTTGGGTCACAACATACACACATGCAGATTTGACCATGTAGAGTCATTTGTTATTTTTCTCCTGTTAAAAGAGGGCATGCTTCCCTGTAGGATATGTATGCTCTTGTCAAGCCAAGGCCATCTCCTCAACTCCTCTCCCCCGGGTGGTTTAAAAGGACCCCCCAGCAGCCCAGGGTCCAAGCTGTTTTGTCATCTTTAGCTGGAGACTAGCTTGCTGTGTCACTGTTAGACTTCTTCAGGGCTCTCCTAAGACTGTTTAGTCTGGCCTGGCAGAAAATGGGTTTCTGCTGCCCTCTGCTGGTGTCTGTGCTATTCTTGGCTTGTGTTTTACAGGGAGAGGGTTCATGATTGATAATAATAATAATAATATGCCATTTAGCAGACGCTTTTATCCAAAGCGACTTACAGTCATGCGTGCATACATTTTTGTGTATGGGTGGTCCCGGGGATCGAACCCACTACCTTGGCGTTACAAGCGCCGTGCTCTACCAGCTGAGCTACAGAGGACCACATGATTGATTATGATTGGTGTTTGTGTTGTTTTCAGAGGGAGAAGCTGCAGGGCACCATGGAGACACTGTGTGACATCATGGCCTATCATAAGAGCTGTTCCTCAGACTGTCCTGAGAGTTCATTGGTCCAGCACAGACTCGCCTACGCAGCCACTGCCATCTTCACCATCAGACTGCTGCAGACCATCCTGCCCCTGGAGAAGGTGTTTTTGTTATTTTTTTGTCACTGTACTTGTTGAGCTGCATTATAGACCCTGACAAATAAATGGATGACTAACCCTAACCAAACAGATACATTTCTCCTCTCCAGGCCAGTGATAATCTCCCAGAGAGTGCTGTGGCAGTCCTCTTGTCTCTGTGTCTGGACCGGCCCTTCAGCCTGGCCTATCCCAGCATGGCGGAGGCTGCGGTGGCCTACCTGGAGCAGGTGGACCCTGAAGGCCATGCCCTCTACAGGAGGACCAGCCGTGCTGCTCTCTGGATGGAGTCCACCTGCATGTTCCTTAAGGAGACGCAGCAACAGGTACTGACATAGGTTGACATTATGGAGATAGAGGAGGCTCGTTTGTAAAGGAGTAGTAGGTGCTCAACCAACGTAATACCAGGTGCAACCAAAAACCATGTTTTTGCTTGAAGATAATGTAGATATTACAAAAAAGACTGAGTACAATGTTAAGGAGTAGTCTCTATTCATCTCTACAGGGAGATAAGAACTGGCTTGAGTTACTGGAGCTGGCAGACCAGGCCATAGATGGCCTTCCATACCACCAACACCTACCCATCGTCAAGGAGTGCATCCACATCTGCTCCTACTTGTAAGATATCTATTACTACTAACTCTATTTATGGTAGATTTAGAAGTCACCTCTCTGTAAGATAAATACTGCTCATAACTAATTTGATGAATGTATTCATTGGTTGTATCATCAGGTGGAAGTTTGAGCAGGCCAGTCCTCTGCTTCAGACAGAGAGCCAGAGGGTTCTACTGAAGCTTCTGTCCCATCCCCTCCTCCCTGTCAAGACTGAGACCTACACCTGCACTCTCAATGTAGTCAAGGTGAGGTCAACCCATAGAGATCTATACAATATGTACGGTAATCTGGTAATGCTGGCACTTAACAGATGTTTGGTAGGACAACAATATCATAACATTCCTAATGCTTTTAACCTTTCACCTCTTCATGTGAGGTCATCTGGTAAGAATGTTGTTCACCTTTGACCCCTTAGGAGTGTCTGGGGGTTCAGAATGTGGTCAAGCCTGTGTCGTCAGTCTGTAGTGGGGTTCACTTCCTCCTTCACCCCAAAGTCCTCTACGAGATCAGCACATTCGGACTCCAGGACCCAGCTGGGAAGGTAGTGTGTGTGTGTGCGTGCGCATGTGTGTGTTTAGTGACAAATCAATCTGCTTCTCAAGAGTTTGTATAAGGTCATATCAAATGTTGACAATGTGTAGATGTTGTTCTAGACATATAGCACTGAACCACTTTTTAAAAGGTCATTATTGCAAAACACAATTTCTTCTCAATGGCTAAATGAAGGATAAATAGACAAGAAACAGTTGGGTGGCTCGTGAAAGAGATTTATTGTTATACTGCCTGCTGTGGGTTCAGGAGTTGATGTGTGATCTATAGGTGAACTCTGCTGCCAAGGATATTCTGCTCTTCCTGCTGAAGGGCCAATTAATGATGACAGCATCAACATGGGACAGGTTCAACCAGGCACTTTACCCAGTCATCCCCATATTACAGGTACTGTACCCACACCACACACACTCAATGGCTGGCATACACTGGTTATAAACATTGACAGCTCATGAAGGGAAATAAAATGTGAACCTTTTATGTAGTACTTTGGGGGGGAAAGCGTCTGTTATTTTCTAAACAAGTGCAATCAAAGTCAAATTTCTGCTTCCTCCGAGTACAAGCACCAAATGGAGCTGCTGCCAAGCAATATTTTGTTATCTGCACATTTGCATATTCTGTGATATTGTAACTTTTTTTGCAACAAAAAACAAGCTTTTTATTAAACGTTGGGGTTTGAAGCAACAGAAATCCAGACAATTGAACATGAATATGCATGGGATCTTGACAAGGTCGTCAAGTTTGATTTAATTTGCAGCCATTCGTCTCTGAGCCTGTCACGTCAATAGAAACCAGATGAAATGTTCTCTAATCACAGTGATGCATATTTATTTACTGTTGTGCTCAGCTGGAATTCCCAGACCTTACCGTGTGTGTGTGTGTGTGTGTGTGTGTGTGTGTGTGTGTGTGTGTGTGTAGAGTTACGCAGGCACAGAGGATGCGCTGGGAAACTGTGTTCTTCTGATAAGTGAAGTGTCAAACGAGGTGAGAGACGGCGTGTTTCCAAACACAGCCAAGTTGAGAGCTGCACTACGACTACTCTTTACTAAGGAGCCGGAGTAAGTGAGTGTGTCTGTGTGGTAGGGGACTGTTTCTGTGTGTTTGTGTGTGTTAGGGCTGCACGATTAATCACATTTTAATCGAAATTGCAATATTTCAATTCGCAATATCCATATTTCAGGCTGCAATATTGTGAAATGCCATTTAGCTGTCTGTAACGCCCATTTTTAAAACTTTTGATTTATTTCTTGAGTTGACGGAGTTCTCTCTCCGTCTCTCCTTTTTGTCCGCTTCCCAACCCCACACACACCAAGCCCTGACCCCTGTCACTCAAGCATGCAGTTCCTTGTGCTCGAGATTCTCTCTGCATGCATTGACCAAACAACAGCATGCAGTCAACAGATTTTTCCAAACAAGAACAAGACAGCTTTCCACTTTGCATCCTAATATAAATCTGCATTATACTATTATTTTGTGTAACTTAATCTCTGCAAAACGCTAGTTAGTTGATGTGCCCCAAAAAATGTGTGTTAGCCCCCTAATGCTAATTGTTGGCTAACTAACTCCACTGAGATGTAGCACATTTTTGCTCTAATACAGGGCGGTACCAGTGGTGGAGTATATCAGCATTGTTTGTGCAACAGCTTGGAAAACACGAAGAAAATTCTAAAGTCTTTCTCTGAATGTGCCTATCTATTTCAATCTAATTAGGGTCCCATGGGAAACACTTACCAACACTTTGGTTCCTACTTTGTCACAGCCATCTCCTCCCTTACTTTTTCATTTTTTGTCTTGCCAAACAAAACTGCATTCCAAGTGCCCACTGTATTCCAACCATACGTTTAGAATGATCATTCTATTTCTATGATTCCAACAGTTTACCGAAGTGTTTTGATCTTTATCGCAAGTAAAATTGCAATATCTGGTACAAAAAATGCGCAATTTGATTATTTGCCCATATTGTGCAGCCCTAGTGTTTTGGGAATGGGATGATTTGTGTGTGTGTGCGTGCACGCCAGAGAATGTGAGCGGAGTTGAGCTCCATGTCCTTTCCAACCGCTCCACTAAAAACCGCTCTGCATTCACAAAATAAAATAAAAAATGCTGCTCCAAATTCGCTCCGTTCATTAAAATCACAGTTGAACCAAAACCCACCTATTTTTGTGACTACCTGGACCTACCATATGGTTTTTAAATACTGAAACCAAACCATATGATTTGAATGAAAAGTATTTGAATTAACATGAAAAGGTGAACGTAAGAAGCATACATACATTCAAATAGGCTAGATGTCATATTAAACAGCATATAAACACTCTAAATAGGTCAGGAGCCAGACAGGGAGGTTAAGAAGGAACGTAAATACATGATTTAGGCTATATTATTTCAAGGCTATAGCCTACGAAGAGTATGAGACAATAGGCTGGTAAGGACATAAAGCCCTCAGCATCTAAACAACATTTCATTATATTAAATCATTATAGTCTATAAATTACGCATATAGGCTTTGACTTACTTATAATTAAATACAAATTAAATGAAGGATGACTTTTATTAGTGCCTTTTGAATTCATTTTTTGAATTCATTTTGAGAAACACAAGTTTTGGCCAGTCTGTGGCTTCAGGCTCATGCAAGAGCAGGCCAGCAGTGGATAATATCTTCTTGAATGTGGGAATATGCCAGACCTATTGGGCCAAAATCAATTAAGGCCTATAGATAATGTAAAAACATGAACAAAACGTTTAAGAGAGCAGATTTGTAGTTTATAAATACTTTGCTACAATGACACACTTTAGTTATCTGCCTACCTCATTGTTTTCTGTTAGCATGTGCGAATAGTAAGTACACCATCATGCTTTCAGGATACGTGTCTTTTCAGATTCCACAATCATTCTTTAGTTGTGGACACTACATCACCACACTCCCTCTATTGCTCTTAGTCCTCATCTTTGTAAGTCACCTTGATTTTGCACCTGTGTGTTCTATCAGTTTCTTTATGAAAATATTTAGCGAACTCCACGACAGTAGCTAGAGCAAGGGGATGTAGCAGCACACAAGTAGACTACAAATGCATGCTGGGCCTGGCATGCCCTGAGCTCGTGAAGTGAGCGCTTCTGGAGCGAAATAAATTGGAGCTCCTAGCTCTGCTCCGCTCACATACTCTGGTGCACGCGTGTGTGAGAGGAAAAAGGCAAATTTGTCTGAGTGTGTGTCTTTGTACTTTTGAAGCTGTCGACTGAATTTGACATTGACTCTTGAGGGCGTTGTAAAACCAGACAACTGTCTCAGTGTTTAGGTATTCTGCTGTCCAACACTGTGTGTTGATGTTGATGGGCATATTAACGCTGTCACTTGTTATTAGCTGATGGAGTCATCAACTCTGTCTCTGGCTGGGGGCTCTTTGTAATGGTAATGGGAGACAGCTATCTTCTCCACACAGTCCCTGTCTGTCTGTACTGCTGTTGTATGAATATGTACATCTACTCTCTTTCTGTATTGCACTGTGTATTCAGTTATCTCAGAGTGTTGTATGGCAGATGTATTAGTTGTATATGAAAGTCCTGTATCTTTGACTGATTCATAGACACAGACCGAACAAACAGACAGAAAAGACAGAGAGTGATTATTTGAATGCTTGATCAGTGTTTCCCCTCTATGCATTTAGCAGCGGCGCACCACTGATTTTGTTAAAATGTTTTAGTCACTCAGATGGCATACGAACACGGCGTAAGCCATGGCAAAATGTGTAGAATTGCAGAAAACTAGCTTACAAACTGCCAAATGTTCTTTCCACCCCATGGCAAAATATGTAGAAATTAGCTTTGAAACTGCAATTTTTCTCTCAGCCATTTGACAAAATGTGTAGAATTGCAGGAAATTACTTGGCCACCGCTGCTATAAAAAATCCCAGGTAAAACACTTATATACACTACCGGTCAAAAGTTTTAGAACACCTACTCATTCAAGGGTTTTTCTTTATTATTACTATTTCCTACATTGTAGAATACTATGAAATAACACATATGGAATCATGTAGTAACCAAAAAAGTGTTAAACAAATCAAAATATATTTTATATTTGAGATTCTTCAAATAGCCACCCTTTGCCTTGATGACAGCTTTGCACACTCTTGGCATTCTCTCAACCAGCTTCACCTGGAATGCTTTTCCAACAGTCTTGAAGGAGTTCCCACATATGCAGAGCACTTGTTGGCTGCTTTTCCTTCACTGTGGTCTGACTCATCCCAAACCATCTCAATTTGGTTGAGGCTGGGGGATTGTGGAGGCCAGGTCATCTGATGCAGCACTCCATCAATCTCCTTCTTGGTAAAATAGCCCTTACACAGCTTGGAGGTGTGCTGGGTCATTGCCCTGTTGAAAAAAACAAATCATAGTCCCACTAAGCCCAAACCAGATGGGATGGCGTATCACTGCAGAATGCTATGGTAGCCATGCTGGTTAAGTTTGCCTTGAATTCTAAATAAATTACAGACGGGGTCACCAGCAAAGCACCCCCACACCATAACACCACCTCCTCCATGCTTTACGGTGGGAAATACACATGCAGTGATCATCCGTTCACCCACACCGCGTCTCACAAACACACAGCGGTTGGAACCAAAAATCTCAAATTTGGACTCCAGACCAAAGGACACATTTCCACCGGTCTAATGTCCATTGCTCGTGTTTCTTGGCCCAAGCAAGTCTCTTCTTCTTATTGGTGTCCTTTAGTAGTGGTTTCTTTGCAGCAATTCGACCATGAAGGCCTGATTCACACAGTCCCCTCTGAACAGTTGATGTTGAGATGTGTCGGTTACTTGAACTCTGTGAAGCATTGATTTGGGCTGCAATTTCTGAGGCTGGTAACTCTAATTAACTTATCCTCTGCAGCAGAGGTAACTCTGGGTCTTCCTTTCCTGTGGCGGTCCTCATGAGAGCCAGTTTCATCATAGCGCTTGATGGTTTTTGCGACTGCACTTAAAGAAACTTTCAAAGTTCTTGAAATGTTCCGTATTGACTGACCTTCATGTCTTAAAGTAATGATTGACTGTCGTTTCTCTTTGCGTATTTGAGCTGTTCTTGCCGTAATATGGACTTGGTCTTTTACCAAATAGAGCTATCTTCTGTATACCCCACTATCTTGTCACAACACAACTGATAGGCTCAAATGCATTAAGAAGGAAAGAAATTCCACAAATTAACTTTTAACAAGTCACACCTGTTAATTGAAATGCATTCCAGGTGACTACCTCATGAAGCTGGTTGAGAGAATGCCAAGAGTGTGCAAAGCTGTCATCAAAGCAAAGGGTGGCTATTTGAAGAATCTCAAATAGAACATATATTTTGATTTGTTTAACACTTTTTTTGCTTGCTACATGATTTCATATGTGTTATTTCATAGTTTTGATGTCTTCACTATTATTCTACAATGTAGAAAATAGTAAAAATAAAGAATAACCCTTGAATGAGTAGGTCTTCTAAAACTTTTGACCAGTAGTGTATATATCGATTGATTAATAGGTTGATTGATTGATGACCTACAGTCCCATACCTCTGAGTATTTGGTGTGATTGCAGGGTCCGAGCTGCAGCGGTCCAACACCTTCTACCCCACCTGACCAGTGTAGAAGGGGCTACCACAGCCAGACCAGCCCTGGAGGGTCCTGTCCTCTCCTCTCTCCCCTCCCTCTTCTGTCTCACCAACGCACTGGACATCAACCTGGACAGCAGCGACAGGTCCTTCCTCAAGGTATGGCTAGACGGGCAGAGACATACAGACAACGTTTGCCTTCCTCCCGTTCAAGTAAAGAGGTATGGTTATGTGACAGACTATACCCTAATGCCGGGTGTACACTACACGACTTTCAAAATCTTAACATCGCTGAGCCTCTCACATTAAACCACCGTCTTTCCTGTAGTTTCTTTTGTCTTGCCGACGTAGTGGTGCGCAAACTAAACGATCTGACACACACACTACAACATTATTCACTTGGTCTTAAGGATTCTCCATACCAACACGCTGTCTCACGAAAACAATGTGATTAGATCAGGCACGTGCACAGATAGGGCTCTACCTGTATAGAGCACATGCCCTTTTGCCCTTCTAGTCTCCAAAGTGCCCTTTTGGGTGATGGTATCATTTCCCCCCAAATTTTTATTTTATTTTTAAAGACCCCCAAAAAGTGTCATTGTTGTTCGGAACCCACTGCCTGCAAGTCGTCGTCAAGTTCGCCACCACCCACCCCGTCCATTGATTGCGCCTGTTGATCTGCCCTGTACCGAGCTCAAGCGCCCGGTTGTGCCTTTTTCCCAGTCTGCCCTGTACGGAGATTGCACGTGCCCAGTATCCAAACATGTATGGCTTGAGAGATGTGGTCACCGGTCGAGTGTGAGTAGCTAGCTACCTAGTTTAAATATAAACAGTACTGCCACAGCAGCATAACATTTGATTAACAATTAATAACTCTTGATTTAGCCTATATCATCAATATTTTGGTCTGGTTGGCTGATACGCACAGCAGAGAGAGGCAGAAAGATGGAGGAAAATCGCAATCAATAAAAGAAATTGAGCTAGCTAACTAGCAGATTTACATCAATCAACATCAATGATCAGCTGATAGCCCAGGGTCTTTTCTGATGTCTTAAGGCGGCACTGTAACTACACTAAAAGTATGTGGACACCTGCTCGTCAAACATCTCATTCCAAAATCATGGGCATTAATATGGAGTTGGTCCTCCATTTGCTGCTGTAACAGCCTCCACTCTTCTGGGAAGGCTTTCCACTAGATGTTGGAACATTGCTGCGGGGACTTGCTTCCATTCAGCCACAAGAGCATTAGTGAGGTCGGGCACTGATGTTGGGCGATTAGGCCTGGCTCGCAGTCGGTGTTCCAATTCATCCCAAAGGTGTTCAATGGGGTTGAGGTCAGGGCTCTGTGCAGGCCAGTCAAGTTCTTCCACACCGATCTAGACAAACCATTTATGTATGGACCTCGCTTTGTGCACAGGGCATTGTTATGCTGAAACAGGAAAGGGCCTTCCCCAAACTGTTACCACAAAGTTGGAAGCACAGAATCGTCTAGAAAGTTATTGCATGCTTTAGCGTTAAGATTTCCCTTCACTGGAACTAAGGGGCCTAGCCCGAACCATGAAAAACAGCCCCAGACCATTATTCCTCCTCCACCAAACTTTACAGTTGGCACTATGCATTGGGGCAGGTAGCGTTCTCCTGGCATCCGCCAAACCCAGATCCGTCGGACTGCCAGATGGTGAAGTGTGATTCATCACTCCAGAGAACGCGTTTCCACTGCTCCAGTCCAATGGTGGCGAGCTTTACACCACTCCAGCTGACGCTTGGCATTGTGCATGGTGATCTTAGGCTTGTGTGTGGCTGCTCTGCCATGGAAACCCATTTCATGAAGCTCCCGACTAACAGTTCTTGTGCTGATGTTTCTTCCAGAGGCAGTTTGGAACTCTGTAATGTGTGTTGCAACGGAGGACAGACTATTTTTATGCGCTTCAGCACTCTGCGGTTCCGTTCTGTGAGCTTGTGTGGTCTACCACTTTGCACCTGAGCCGTTGTTACTCCTAGACGTTTCTGCTTCACAATAACAGCACTTACAGTTGACCAGGGCAGAAATTTAACGAACTGACTTGTTGGAAAGGTGGTATCCTATGACAGTGCCACGTTGAAAGTCACTGAACTCTTCAGTGAGGCCATTCTACTGCCAATGTTTGTCTATGGAGATTGCGTGGCTGTGTGTTCGATTTTATACACCTGTCAGCAATGGGTGTGGCTGAAATAGCAGAATCTACTCATTTGATGGGGTGTCCACATACTTTTGTATATAGTATAGCTAGTTTACAATTTGTGATGAGTGAGTGTTGTTGTGTGGTGAAGATGTGGCACGTCTCTCTCCAAGAATACGCACTGACCCCCTGCACTCATTGTTTCTTTTTGTAAATCGGTTGTAAATGTTGATCAATTCCCCACTGTATATCACAGATATATATTTAGTCTTGATGTTACCGTTAATCCCCTCAATTAACCAAGTAATCTAGAATGTTTGGTTACGGTCGTTTCTGTTCATTCAGACAATATATTATTACATTTGTACCGTTCTCATTCTAAAAGTGGAAACGTTGTTTGGAGAGCTAAAAAACGGTTCAACACATGATAAAGATGCTTTGGTTTATTTCATTCTATTTACCAGTTTTGTCAATTTCTTCATTGTCTTTATTTGGAGAGCATGTGTCAGGTTTCTCTGTGTTGCTGTTTCAACATGCATAGATGTACCTGGCCTGTGCTCCACATAGGTGTGGCTTCTTGTATATAAGTGCTGTTTGGGTATGTTTCAGAAGGTCACTTTTGGTTAACAATGGGAGGCAGTATCTGAGCCTGCTAGACACCACCTGTGCCTTGTATGTTTAGTACAGGTTTTGCCTGATAAGAGGCTTTTTCTTTTGAATAGAACATTTGAAGTCTAGAACTTTGTAGATACATATAATTGTACATTTATCACCACCATGTCCAGCGCTGTGTAAATAAATTAAACCACCATGTATACCTCTACCTGCCTGCCTTTGTCCTTACGACTGCTACAAGGTCCCTATTTTACATGTTGCATAAATAAATAGGCCTATGCAAAAAAAAAAAAAAAAAACTTTTTGCTATAGAGCCATTTAGTGTGTCATTAATTTCGAGATACAAATTATGAAAGTATATATTTTTTTTGTATGCCCTTTTTTCATTTTGAGCACATGCCCCCTGAAAGGTCTGTGCACGGCCCTGGATTAGATTGTTAACGTAGCTAGAACAAGCTGTGGCTCCAAACAGGCTCATAAACATGTTCAGTCAGACATTCACGCTTACCATACAGAGTTGAAATATCTAACCATCATTTTGAGTTAACTAACATTGCTTGTGAACTTCAAAGCTGTAACAATTTGACGCTTTGGTTAAAGGCAAGTACAAACGCATACTAGTAGTAGTCATCGCTCCTGCTCCAGAGTCTACACATTCTGGGTAATGTGATATAACGTCATCTCACTGGCTTCTTTGGCAAACTGTCATTGGCTATTGCTGATCACCGTTCTCAAAACTTGTCGTTGCAAAGCTCACACTACAAGAGCATTGCAGATTTTGTGCCGATAAAATCAAATATGTTGGAAAATATCAGGATGTCTGGGACTGATCAAAGACGGGATCGGTAGCCCTCAGATGGCGTCTCTGACTCGCTCACATTAAACGAGTAGGCAACGACATGGGGATTTTCTTTCCGATCTCAAAAACGTGTCTGGGACAGCTAAATCGGGGCCAAAATCATTTAGTGTACACCCAGGTTAAGTTGTTCTTACTGTTACAGTCGTTTATGTCTTTATAACCGTAGGTGGAGTCTGTGGAGAAGCTGTTCAGCATCTTGACCTCTGACACTGTTGACCTGACCCTCAGGAGGTCAGCAGCAGAACAACTGGCCGTCGTCCTACAGGGTGAAGTAGCGCTTCATATCCTCCACACGATGCTTTTAGGATTATCAAGGGATATGTAGATCAAAAATGTTTTGGGGAAAATGGCATAACACTAGCCATAACTCTAAAAGATCATATGAACATCAAAATGGTTTGGAAAGAACATATTAACTTACAAGAATAACTTTTTGCAGAAGAAAATGTATGAAAATATAAACATTTTGTGCAAATAGTCACACCAAAGAAAAGCTTGGTGTGTTTTTCCAAAGGCGTATGCCTCTACCCACCACCATATGTTTAGGATAAATAATAGAAGTAACTTGAGAAAGGAAATGCATGCAAATTCCATGTATTCTTAGGGTCTAGCATTGTTATGCAGCCATTATTGATAGGCCTATTGTTAATTTATTACTTTCAATCTATTTTCTCCACAGAAACGGCAATGCACCCAGTGTTGAAGAGTCTTGGTGTAGCAGATAAAGTGATCTGCCTCATCACAGAGAGTGTGAACGACCACATGAAGGTGAAAAGACCTCGCAGATCATCTTGAATATGAATGTGTTTGTCTGTGTTCGCTGTGTTAACACGTGTGTGTGTGTATGTTCTTCCTCCAGAGCATGGACTGCCTGTTGGAGCCATGTGTGTGTATCCTGAGAAAGCTGGTGTATGCAGACCCCTCCCTGAGGCACCTTCTGGCTGAGAAGACCCCCCTCCTCATCACTCTGCTCAGGAGTACGTTCACAACACAACTCATTTAGCAACCATCACAGTCCAATGCTATCACACTGCTCTGAGTGATGTTCACACACATCTCATTCACTCGGTCACAGCTGAACTCATTTCGTTAAACAGCTGAGGGATACGCTCACATGACAACTCAGTGAGTAACGTTTGAACAGTTTAACACTGCCCTGGTGTTAATTCACAACTCCTGTAGCTCAGTTGGTAGAGCATGGCACTTGCAACGCCAGGGTTGTGGGTCCGATTCCCACGGGGGGCCAGTATGAAAAACGTATGCACTCACTAACTGTAAGTCACTCTGGATAAGAGCGTCTGCTAAATGACTAAAATGTAAATGTAATTCAATAAATGCATTACGTTGTACAGTTTAGAGGTATGTTCACAGGACCTAGACGTTCACATTGGTAACCAGATTCTGTTGCACCACTCAAAAAGGCCTTCACAAGGTTAAACAATCACACAGCTAAACCCTCACTGGAATCAACTTTTTTCGCCCGAGATTTGTTTTTCAAACAGTCACAAAGTTGACTGTACATTCACCACCGCTAATCACTGAATGTTTTCTAATCGTTTGTTTATCCTGTTAGCTTCATTGCTTGTCAAGGAGAACAAAGGGGATGTTAGTGAGGTGGCTGTGTTGATGTGTCTGCTGCTCTTTGATGAGATTGCCACAATAGAAGTGTGGTAAGTGTTCTTCCCTCTCTCATCTCGATATATGGCTTGTTTTTGTCAACTGAATTAATTTGTTTGCTTTGGATTTTAGCACTATTCTACAGAGCAAAGATGTGGTTACGTCATTTTATTGTTTTACCTAATCAGGTCGGACAAATCCAGCTCCGACGTGGCTCTCTCACCATTTTCTCTCCCAGTGTCTGTCATACGAAGGTAATGAAGTAGCCTGACTTTATTGATAATCACCAATATTTACTTTTTCTATTGATGACAGTCTGTCTATTTACATGTAACACTATTCATATCTAGTAACTTCATCATCCTCTCTCTCTCTCTCTCTCTCTCTCTCTCTCTCTCTCTCTCTCTCTCTCTCTCTCTCTCTCTCTCTCTCTCTCTCTCTCTCTCTCTCTCTCTCTCTCTCTCTCTCTCTCTCTCTCTCTCTCTCTCTCTCTCTCTCTCTCTCTCTCTCTCTCTCTCTCTCTCTCTCTCTCTCTCTCTCTCTCTCTCTCTCTCTCTCTCTCTCTCTCTCTCTCTCTCTCTCTCTCCCTCCCTCCCCAGGTACAGCCTACCGTTCCAGGCTGCGTCCCACCACGCGGTGAGCCCCTACTGCTCCGTCCTGCCCCCATACTCTGACCTCCTCTCCCTGACCCCCGCCAAGGAGACCCTGCAGCTGGCCTGGAACACCGCATGGCATTCTGGGATAGATAACCTCTTGAAGGAACTCCGTGGGATCCGCAGTGATGTCGCCGAGTAAGTGATGTCATCACATGTTTCGCCTTATGTACCTCGGATGTCAAGTTTGTTTTTGTTTACTTTTTTGTTTACCTTCATTTTACCAAGGAAGTTAATTGAGATTGTTTACTATCTACAATGCTTACTAGAACGTTCTGGGGAAGCGTTGCAGACAGTTTGTGTTGGACTGTTAAAGAGCTGAGGCGTCTGTGATTCATCAGTCTTCATCTAGCTGTCATGTAACTTAATGCAGACAACAAATAAGGAAGCCTCACCGTTCCTGTTTTAACTGAACTAATCACACCAGAGATATAAAACGAAACAATGGATCAATTCAGGTGTCACTATCCTGCACTAAGCTATCACTGTCTTAATGCAGACTGGCATCAAAGTAAATTAGAGAGAAAAATATATTCTCAGCTCATTAGCATTCTCAAACCAAACAAAATCACATGCTCATCTAAAGTGGAACAACACATGGCACGGACCCAGATTAAGCCTTTGTCATGAACTAAACAGCAAGGAGTTCACGAGTGTGTGCAACTGCCCCATTGTGTGTATGTTTATTAACATTTTTATTTAGATGAACCTTTGCGTCTTCGTCTGGTTAGAAGATCTTCGGAGTACTACAATACTTTTTCAATGAAACTTCAAGGTGCTTAGTGTTGTTTAGATACTGTAGTTAGCTTGAATCAGTCAGTCCTGAGGGGGTATCCTACGAAGCCAGCTAGATCTACTCAGCTTCACATTCCAGCTCAGGCTTTATCCGTACTACGACGGTGGATATTGCTCGTCCGTAACTGCGCGTGCATGTCGCACGTGGCTAGTCGAACGCCGAACTCGTCAATGAGACAATGCTGAAATCAAAATGAAAGAAAAGGTGTCTTGCAAATTCAGTAGGCTGTGGTGTGAAATAGGCTTTTAGAAGTGCTGTCTTTATTTTATTACTTATCGTTAATGCCGTCTTTGGTGTGCTTATCAATGTACAAGCACCTTTTTTCCCCACTCCTATCGATACTTTTGTATGACTTAATAATTTTGACAAAATTAGGACTACATTGCGTGAAGTTTAAAATGCATTCTGTCATTATGGGTAATGTTATATATTTTAACATTACTATATTTTAACACCCCAAAAAACTTTTGATGAATAAAATATTTAAACAGTCGTCTTCCTCAAATGAAGGGGATGATGAGGCAATCTTTGCAAGAGGGAGGGAATCTGATTTCATTGGTCCTCAACTCACGGCTGTAATTTCATTCAGGGCAAGTGGAGTTAGCCGTCCCTGGAGCAGGTTAGTTCTGAAGGATTCGTTGCCATAGAAATGTACCTGGCTAAAAGGTGAGCCACTTTTGTATGACCGGTTATCCCGAGTTGAACTCAGAGTTGATCAAAGTTACCTCGCTAACTCCTCAAACCTGCTTCGTAGGATACCCCTCTGGTTCTCAGGTGTAAACCAGGCTGCCACACAGCCTTTTAGTGATGAGTCACGCAGTACTACCCACAATCCCCTGCTGTCCCAGACACAGGAAGTGTGGATTGACAAGACACGTCTGGAAAACGGCTGATCAAAAGTCCCTGGGAACAGAATGAGGTAATCGCAGTGCTGCCTGGGTGATCGGGCTCTTATGTGACACCCCTGTCACCGTAGAAATAGAACTTCTGATTCAACACAGAGTCAGAATCAGAAAGACTCAATTATTACAACTGTATTTTTCCACGCCACATTCTACTCTCCCCTTCGACTCTTTCCCAGGTGGTTTCTTAACGAGAATGTGCTCACTCATTCTCATCACAGCCAAAAATAAAAGGTCAAGATAACATAACTAGGCCCGAGTTTTTCCTGGTCCGGTCACATGGACAAGATTTTTTTGATTGAGTAGTACTATATTGACCCTGAAGGGGAACTTTGATTGTTTGCTGAAAAAATAACAAATACTGTCTTGTTTTCCTCTAGTTTCCACGGTGATCTGAGCCTGTCAGAGTCGCAGGTTCTGTCGCTACGGGCAACACACCTCCCCAGCGGCCTTCAGGACTGCGTCGAGGACATCGTCATGGCAGCAGGCCACGCCTCTGTGACCTCTGCACTCTCCAGGCTCCGCCTCCACCTGCTGATTGACAGGCTGGCCATCACAGGCACTCACACACACAGGTGCAGGGACACACTCCGTTCCCTCACCTGGCAGCCCGCCATAGCAAGGTACACACACACACTAAAAGACCATCTATACTGAACAAAAATATAAATGCAACATGCAATAATTTCAAAGATTTTACTGAGTTAAGGTTCATATAAGGAAATCTGTCAAATAAATACATTCATTAGACCCTCATCTATGGATTTCACATGACTGGGAATACAGATATTAATCTGTTGGTCACAGATAACAAAAAAAAAAAGAAACGGGCGTGGATCAGAAAACCAGTCTATATCTGGTGTGACCACAATTTGCCTCATGCAGCGCGAAACATCTCCTTCGCATAGAGTTGATCAGGCTGTTGATTGTGGCCTTTGGAATGTTGTCCCACTCCTCTTCAATGGCTGTGCTAAGTTGCTTGATATTGGTGGGAACTGGAACACGCTGTCGTGCACGTTGATCCAGAGCATCCCAAACATGCTCAATGGGTGACATGTCTGGTGAGTATACAGGCCATGCAATAACTGGGACATTTTCAGCTTCCAGGAATTGTGTACAGATCCTTGCAACATGAGGCCATGCATAATAATGCGTAAACATGAGGTGATGGCGGGGGATGAATGGCACACCAATGGGCCTCAGGATCTCATCACGGTATCTCTGCATTCAAATTGCCATTGATAAAATGCAATTGTGTCGTTGTCCGTAGCTTATACCTGCTCATATCCTAACCCCACCGCCACCATGGGGCACTCTGTTCACAACGTTGACATAAGCAAACCGCTCACCCACACGACGCCATACACGTGGTCTGCGAATGTGAGGCTGGTTGAACGTACTGCCAAATTCTCTAAAATGGCGTTGGAGGTGGCATACAGTGCTATGAAAAAGTATTTGCCCCCTTTCTAATATGCAACACGCAATTCCCCTTTGTGAAAAAGTAATTGCCCCCTTACACTCAATAACTGGTTGTGCCACCTTTAGCTGCAATGACTCCAACCAAATGCTTCCTGTAGTTGTTGATCAGTCTCTCACGTCGCTGTGGAGGAATTTTGGCCCACTCTTCCATGCAGAATTGCTTTAACTCAGTGAGGTGTGGGTTTTCAAACATGAACTGCTCGTTTCAAGTCCTGCCACAACATCTCAATTGGGATTAGGTCTGGACTTTGACTAGGCCATTCCAAAACGTCCAATTTGTTGCTTTTTAGCATTTTTCATGTAGACTTGATTGTGTGTTTTGGATCATTGTCTTGCTGCATGACCCAGCTGCGCTTCAGCTTCAGCTCACAGACAGATGGTCTGACATTCTCCTGTAGAATTCTCTGATACAGAGCAGAATTCATGGTTCCTTCTATTAAGGCAAGTCGTCCAGGTCCTGAGGCAGCAAAGCATCCCCAAACCATCACACCACCACCACCATACTTGACCTTTGGTATGATGTTCTTACTGTGGAATGCAGTGTTTGGTTTTCGCCAGGCATAATTGGACCCATCTCGTCCAAAAAGTTGACTCAAGTTTGCCAAAAAGCACCTGGATGATCATCAAGACTCTTGGAAGAACTTTCTATGGACAGATGATTCAAAAGTATAACTTTTTGGACGAGATGGTTCCAGTAATGCCTGGCGAAAACCAAACTCTGCATTCCACAGTAAGAACATCATACCAAAGGTCAAGCATGGTGGTAGTGGTGTGATGGTTTGGGGATGCTTTGCTGCCTCAGGACCTGGACGACTTGCCTTAATAGAAGGAACCATGAATTCTGCTCTGTATCAGAGAATTCTACAGGAGAATGTCAGACCATCCGTCTGTGAGCTGAAGCTGAAGCGCAGCTGGGTCATGCAGCAAGACAATGATCCAAAACACACAATCAAGTCTACATGAAAATTGCTAAAAAGCAACAAATTGGAAGTTTTGGAATGGCCTAGTCAAAGTCCAGAACTAATCCCAATTGAGATGTTGTGGCAGGACTTGAAACAAGCAGTTCATGTTTGAAAACCCACACGTCACTGAGTTAAAGCAGTTCTGCATGGAAGAGTGGGCCAAAATTCCTCCACAGCGATGTGAGAGACTGATCAACAACTACAGAAAGCATTTGGTTGGAGTCATTGCAGCTAAAGGTGGCACAACCAGTTATTGAGTGTAAGGGGGCAATTACTTTTTCAAACAGGGGAATTATTGGGTGTTGCATAACTTTGTTTATGAAATAAATATGTAATTGTTGTGTTATTTGTTCACTTATCTTCCCTTTATCTAATATTAGGTTTTGGTTGAAGATCTGATAACATTCAGTATCACAAATATGCAAAAGTAGAGAAAATTAGAAAGGGGGCAAATACTTGTATGGTAGAGAAATGAACATAAAATTCTCTAGCAACAGCTCTGGTGGACATTTCTGCAGTCAGCATGCCAATTACACGCTCCCTTAAAACTTGAGACATCTGTGGCGTTGTGTGACAAAACTGCACATTTTAGTGACCTTTTATTGTTCCCAGCACAAGGTGCACCGGTGTAATGATCATACTGTTTAATCAGCTTCTTGATAGGCCACACCTGTCAGATGGATGGATTATCTTGGCAAAGCAGAAATGCTCACTAACAGGGATGTAAACAAATTTGTGCACAGAATTTGAGAGAAATAAGCTTTTTGTGCATATGGAACATTTCTGGGATCTTTTATTTCAGCTCATCAAACATGGGACCAACAATTTACATGTTGCGTTTGATATTTTTCTTCATTGTAATTTTGCAATAACTTAATCCTTTATTTTGTATTATTCAATGCTGCACTTTCAGCAGCTTTACTGTACTCATCATTTCTACAGGTCAGTTGTATGTCCACCAAAATTCAAGATCTGAACAATAGTCTCCATGATTCTGTCTCCCTGATTCTGTCTCCCTCTCTCTGTCTGTAGGTTTGTGCAGGTGCGTCCAGCGTGTGTGGAGGATGAGAGGTTGCTGATGGACGTTATACTGTTCCTGAGTGCCTACTTCAAACAGAGCCATTTAGAGACCGAGGACACGGACCTACGCTGGATACTGGAGCTACTCCTCAAACAGGTCAGCACTAGGACCAGGAGGTTCCCAGGTTTTCTTTCCTCATCTCCTAGTTCCTAGCTCCTTTTCCACTTTGCTTCATTCCCTTCCTTTAGTCTCATCTCCATCTTTTACATTGATCTGAACCCAGGATAGGTGAAAGCAGTATGATGAAAGTCTATTGGGAATATGTTCTCAACCTATCTTCCCAGGGTTTGTCCTCTGTGATACAGCTTTAACCTCTAACCTTCATCTAGGCCTTATCCTATGTGTAGTCATAAAGGAGATGAGGGAATAGGGACTATAATAGGAAAACTGGTCTAGTGTATCAACATTACTCAATACATCTGACTTCATCTCCTTCCTTGTATTAACCTACGTTGGGAACCATTAGATTGGGCACTCCCCCTCTTCTCCCCTAAAACAGTAGGGTGTGTGGGTGGGTGGGTGCGTGCGTGCTTGCATGTGTGTGTGCCAGGAATCCAGTTAAGCTTTCCTGTCCTCCCCACACACAGAGAGGTATAGTTATCAAGGTAGAGCCTGTATAAATCACACACTGTCAAATGACAGAAAGGCATTAATATCACATTACAACCCCAAAATAGAGTACCAGGACCCACAACAGAGATTATTTCCACAGCTGTTAAGAAACTCGCAGCTCTTTCTTAGCTACAGGAGCTACATTAGATCTAATCAGTAAAAAAACATTAACATTTAAGATGAATATATTGAAACTATAATATCAACTGTTTATATAATATAAAATCAAATGTATTTATAAAGCCCTTTTTACATCAGCAGATGTCACAAAGTGCTTATACAGAAACCCAGCCTAAAACCCCAAACAGCAAGCAATGCAGATGTAGAAGCACGGTGGCTAGGAAAAACTCCCTAGAAAGGCAGAAACCTAGAGAGGAACCAGGCTCTGGGGGGTGGCCAGTCCTCTTCTGGCTGTGCTGGGTGGAGATTATAAGAGTACATGGCTATTAAGGCCAGATTGTTTTCAAGATGTTCAAACGTTCATAGATGACCAGCAGGGTCAAATAATAATCACAGTGGTTGTAGATGGTGCAGCAGGTCAGCACCTCAGGAATAAATGTCAGTTGGCTTTTCATAGCCGAGCATTCAGAGGTCGAGACAGCAGGTGTGGTAGAGAGAGCGGGAGGGAGGAAGAGAGAGAGTTGAAAACAGCAGGTCCGGGACAAGGTAGCACGTCCGGTGAACAGGTCAGGGTTCCATAGCCGCAGGCAGAACAGTTGAAACTGGAGCAGCAGCATGACCAGGTGGACTGGGGGACAGCAAGGAGTCATCAGGCCACGTAGTCCTGAGGCATGGTCCTAGGGCTCAGGTCCTCTGGGAGGGGAGGGAAAGAGGGAGAGAGAGAGAGAATTAGAGGAAGCATACTTACATTTGCACAGGACACTAGATAAGACAGGAGAATTACACCAGATATAACAGACTGACCTTAGCCCCCTGGCACATAGCCTCCAGTATGCTGCAATAGTCTGAGATGGGGGGGGTCGGGGTACACTGTGACAGGGCCAACCAGGCACCCCTGGACATGGCCAACCAGGCAGGATATAACCCCACCCACTTTGCCAAAGCACAGCCCCCACACCACTAGAGGGATATCAACAGACCACCAACTTACTACCCTGAGACAAGGCTGAGTATAGCCCATGAAGATCTCCTCCACCTCATGAGCCCGAGAACAGTCTTCAGTAAGTCAGTAACCTCAGCAGTGGAGCTTGCTTGTAGAAGCCTATGTATGGCTGTGCAATGGCATAGCCTTGTTTTGTTAATTTAGCAGACAAGACGCTCTTATTTCCCGAGCCCTTATCACAATCAAGACACACCTATTTTATAGCAAAACACAAATAACAGAATAAAATAGAACAGAATATTTTTCCAAATGAATAAAGTTGGCAGTGTGAAGTGGTGCGCATCTGGAACAGTTATTCTCAAAGAGTGATAGTTACAAACCAAAATCTGTCTCTTCGATATAGGCCTAAAGACATTGGATTTAGTTTATTCTGCCTGTTCTTTGGCATTTTCTGAATGGATTAACAATTCCACATTGAACACTGCATGGTGATGAATTACAGCCACGACATATGTTTGGTAAGTAAGGCTTAATGATTCTGATGAAAATACACTCTTTGTCTTTATCAAACTAATGTTTTTGCATATTTTCAGTGTGGAACCTGTCTGTTTAGGGGGGTTATAGCCTAGGATAACAATTCTAAATGGCACTAGCAGGTCACAAAGTAGCCTATGCAAAAATAGATGGGACGCAATTATTCCAGAACTGCAGCTCGTTGTTGGAACACATATTTCCCTACTTCAATCAACCAGTCCATTTATATTTCAATATAACTGTTGTCATTTGGCAAGGAATGTAGCTCGTGTATCCCATCAGCTAGAGGCATTTTCTATGATTTTATAGGCATTTATTTCTGTAGGCCTAATGGGAGCTTGTGTGGAAACGCAGCATGTGTGTGTAGAGGGAGCTGTCGGAATGCAATTGAGTGAGTGAGACACGGAGGGGAAAGGGAATTTAGGGAGAAGAACTGTGTGATGCTTGCCTTGGTAAATGTGTTTTGTTGTGTCCCGCAAATGCACATGTACTAATAGAACACTAGAGTCAAAGCAAATAAACATTGCCTTCAAGCCCCAAAGCACATTTCACCAAATAGTTTTACAGTGTATATATACAGTACCAGTCAAAAGTTTGGACACACCTACTCATTCAAAGGTTTTTCTTTATTTTTACTATTTTTTATATTGTAGAATAATAGTGAAGACATCAACACTATGAAATAACACATGGAATCATGTAGTAACCAAAAAAGTGGTTTGCCACCCTTTGCCTTGATGACAGCTTTGCACACTCTTGGCATTCTCTCAACCAGCTTCATGAGGTAGTCACCTGAAATGCATTTAAATTAACAGGTGTGCCTTCTTAAGTTAATTTGTGGATTTTCTTTCCTCAATGCATTTGAGCCGATCAGTTGTGTTGTGACAAGGTAGGGTTGGTATACAGAAAATAGCCCTATTTGGTAAAAGACCAAGTCCATATTATGGCAAGAACAGCTTAAATAAGCAAAGAGAAATGACAGTCCATCATTACTTTACGACATGAAGGTCAGTCAATACGGAACATTTCAAGAACTTTGAAAGTTTCTTCAAGTGCAGTCGCAAAAACCATCAAGCGCTATGATGAAACTGGATCTCATGAGGACCGCCACAGGAATGGAAGACCCAGAGTTCCCTCTGATGCAGAGGATAAATTCATTAGAGTTACCAGCCTCAGAAATTGCAGCCCAAATAAATGCTTCACAGAGTTCAAGTCACAGACACATCTCAACATCAACTGTTCAGAGGAGAGGGATTATCATTTGTTTTTCAACAGGACAATGATCCAACACACCTCCAGGCTGTGTAAGGGCTATTTTACCAAGAAGGAGAGTGATGGAGTGCTGCATCAGATGACCTGGTTTCCACAATCCCCCGACCTCAACTCAATTGAGATGGTTTGGGATGAGTTGGACCGCAGAATGAAGGAAAAGCAGCCAACAAGTGCTCAGAATATGTGGGAACACCTCCAAGACTGTTGGAAAATCATTTCAGGTGAAACTGGTTGAGAGAATGCCAAGAGTGTGCAAAGCTGTCATCAAGGCAAAGGGTGGCTATTTGAAGAATCTCAAATATAAAATATATTTTGATTTGTTTAACACTTTTTTTGATTACTACAGGATTCCATATGTGTTATTTCATAGTTTTGATGTCTTCACAATTATTCTACAATGTATTTTTTTTTTTTTTTTTTTTTTTTTTTTTATATATATATTCCCCTTTATTACTTTTCAACCCCACCATCCTTTCCCTACTTGGAGTAAATTAGTGAACAACAACGCCCAGGCCTCTACTTCCGGTCTATACTTACTATCTACACCTTATGGACAGAGTTAATTTTACAATAATTCTATATCTATATATATATATCTATATATATATATATATATATATATATATATATATATATATATATATATATATATATATATATATATATATATATATATATATATATATATATATATATATATATATTTATTTATTTTTTTTGCTCCTGAACTTCTTCTACTCTCAACCTCTCCGATCATTTTCATGATGTCCATCCGGTTTGCTTCTAAATGCCATATCTTTCTAACTGTGCTCTTTCCCAAAAGCTCCCAACATACAACCTATATACTTATTATGGACACAGTATGCTTACATTATTAGCTATCTTTGTTATTATTTGTTGTTATTTGTTATTAGTCCCATCCTTCAACTCTATTCAATACCTCCCATCTATCTCTTAACACCATCCATATAGGATTTCTATTTGCCATATATATTTCAACCATACTGTGATGTTTTACAAAAGTTCTGAACCTTTCTATTCTCATTGCTTCTACAGATTGTGAATTAAAAATAAACATTTTTGCTAAAAGTATTATTATATTATTGATTGATTGACTATGACTTTTCAGATCACCCAGTAATGCTATCTGCAAGGTTAGTTCCAGGTAAATATTGCAATCCTTTAGCCATTCCTGGACCTGTGTCCAAAAACAAGCTACAAATGGACAGAACCAAAACAAATGATCTAATGATTCTATCTCTTCACAGCAAAATCTGCAGAGCTGGGAAGATTGTATCCCCCATATAAATAACATTCTATTGGTAGCAAGAATTTTATATAATAATTTAAATTGAAAGATTCTAATTTTTGAATCCGGTGTCGTTTTGCGTGTCAGTTCATAAATACTATGCCATGGGATCGGTACGTCAAAGATCTCTTCCCAACTATTTTGCAATCTATATGGGACTGCTGTCAATCCTTTGGTCCTTAAGTGAAACTGATATACTTTTTTATTTATCACAGTTTTCCTTAACCAATTATGTTCTTTAATGCAAGGCCGACAGACAAGTTCCTTACTTTCTCCCCCTTCAACTTTCCTCTTCCACTTTTGCGGTAAGGCTGCAATTATTTGGTTGTAATTTTGGGTAGAGCAGACATTTCCATATGTTTTTGTTAGCTGCATGTGCGACACAACTCCACCAGTCCTACCGATGATATCATTTACGAAGATTATACCTTTTTTAAACATTCTGTCAAAAAATAAAGGTTTTTTGTCAATTAGTATATTTGAATTTAACCACAATATTTGTTGCATTATTTGTTCTGTCGTTTCTGGAGGATTAAATTGAAATTGCAACCAACTTTCTATGGCTTGTTTTAGAAATAGTGACATTTGGGAGATTATTTCCTTTTCAAATAACTGAAAGTGAGAGGTTGTAATCTGAATAAAGGGAAAAAGGCCTTTCTTGAACAGTGGGTGAGACAATCTTACTAATTTGCTTGAGAACCAGTTCGGATTTAAGTATAACTTTTGGATGACTGAAGATTTTAGTGATAGGTCTAATGCTTTAATATTTAATAATTTCTGTCCTCCGAATTCATATTCATTATATAAATATGCTCTTTTAATTTTGTCTGGCTTGCCGTTCCAAATAAAATTGAATATTTTTTTTCTCATATAATTTAAAAAAACTGTTTGCTAGGCGTAGGCAAGACCATAAGCAAATAGGTAAACTGGGATAATACTAAAGAGTTAATCAGGGTGATTTTTCCACAAATTGACAGGTATTTTCCTTTCCATGGTAGTAAGATCTTATCTATTTTTGCTAACTTTCTATTAAAATTTATTGAAGTGAGATCATTTATTTCCTTTGGGATATGTATTCGAGTATATCCACATCACCATCAGACCATTTTATTGGTAAACTACATGGTAATGTAAAAATTGTATTTTTTAGTGATCCAATACGTAATATAGTACATTTGTCATAATTTGGTTTTAATCCAGAGAGGTTAGGAAATGTATCTAGATCCTCTGAGGCTGTGGAGGGATTCTAGTTGTGGATCTAAAAGAAAACATGAATCATCTGCGTACAATGACACCTTTGTTTTTAAGCCCTGTATTTCTAATCCTCTGATATTATTATTGGATCTGATTTTAATAGCTAACATCTCGATGGCCACAATAAATAGATATGCCGATAGTGGACAACCTTGTTTCACTCCTCTTGACAGTTTGAAACTTTCTGAGAAATAGCCATTATTTACTATTTTACACCTAGGGTTACTATACATGATTTTGACCCATTTTATAAGAGATTCTCCAAAATTGAAATGCTCCAGGCATTTATATATAAATTCCAGTCGAACTTTATCAAATGCCTTTTCGAAGTCTGCTATGAATAGCAGGCCTGGTTTCCCATATTTTCCATAGTGTTCTATTGTTTTCAATACTTGCCTTATATTATCTCCAATGTATCTTCCATGTAAAAAACCTGTCTGATTAGAATGAATAATATCCGACAATACCTTTTTAATTCTATGCGCTATACATTTTGCTAGGATTTTTGCATCACAACACTGAAGTGTAAGGGGCCTCCAATTTTGTAAATGGACTGGATCTTTATATTTTCCACTTGTATCCTGTTTCAGTAATAATGAGATCAGACCTTCTTCTTGAGTGTCAGATAATCTACCATTTACATAGGAGTGGTTAAAACATGCTAATAACGGTCCTCTTAGTATATCAAAAAAGGTTTGGTATACCTCGATTGGTATGCCATCCAACCCTGGAGTTTTCCCGGACTTAAAGTCTTTAATTGCATCCAGAAGTTCCTCCTCTGTAATTTCACCTTCACATGAGTCTTTCTGTGTGGCTGTTAATTTGACATTATCAATAGGAAAAAATATCTACAATTAGCTTCAGTTAGAGGAGATGGAGGCGACTGAAAAGAAAACATATGCTTAAAATACTTTGTTTCTTCCTTCAAAATATCATTAGGTGAATTATGGGTGACTCCGTCAATTGTAACCAGTTTCATTAAGTTCTTTTTGGTAGCATTCCTATGTTGAAGATTAAAAAAGAATTTTGTGCATTTTTCCCCATATTCCATCCAGTTTGCTTTATTTTTATAATATATTACACTTGATCTTTCTTGAATAAGTTTTTCCATTTCTTTTTGTTTTTCCTCTAATTTATTCTGAGCCTCTATGTTACAGTTTTTATTGCCATCTATCTGTTCTGTTAGACTTTCTATTTCCTTTCTTAGTATAAACTCTTTTGACCTAAATTGCTTTTGTTTTCGAGATGAGTACTGAATTGCATGGCCTCTAAAGGCACATTTAAAGGTGTCCCATACAATAAGGGGATTCGCTGTACCTATGTTATGTTGGAAAAAGTCAGTTATAAATTCCTTTGTTCTAATTATAAATAAATTATCATCTAATAGGCTTTGATTAAATTTCCAATATCCTCGCCCACGTGGAAATTCAGTCAGAGTAATGTATATGCCTATTATATGATGGTCCGACCGCATTCTGTCCCCTATCAACACTTTTTTTACTTTTGGTGCCAACGAGAATGAGATAAGAAAGAAGTCAAGACGACTAGCTTGATTCAGTCTCCGCCATGTATATCTCACTAGATCAGCATATTTAAGCCTCCATATATCTACTAGTTCTAATGTATCCATGACATTCACAATTTCCTTAAGAGCATGTGGGTGATTGTTTGTGGTGTGATTTCCTTTTCGGTCCATTGAGCTATTTAAAACAGTATTATAATCCCCCACCATAATAATATTGTCTTGAGTTGCTTGCAGGCTTGATAATTTATTATATATATTGTCAAAGAATTGTGGATCATCATTATTTGGTCCGTAAAGGTTAATGAGCCATATCTGTTTATGGTCCAATACCATATTTAAAATAATCCATCTACCTTGCGTATCTATTTGGACAATTTGCACATTCGGATCGAAATTACTATTCATTAATATCATCACCCCTTTTGAATTTCTTTGCCCATGGGAGAAGTATATTTCCCCCATTCTTTTTTCCACGCTACTTCATCTCGAATTGTTGAATGAGTTTCCTGTATACAATAGATATTATATTCCTTCTCTTTGAGCCATGTAAATATTGTTCTTCTTTTGTTATTATCAGCTAAGCCATTACAATTATAACTGGCTATACTTATTTCACCATACACCATAATGAGATACAAGTTTCAAGTCTATTTATCATTATATATGTTTGTAAATTTACCAATAAAAAATAGCGTAATGATTGAGTGTCCATATAGCTGTACCGTGATATTTGCATTGCTACGGAGTAACCCTTCAATTGTTCTCCACTAATTCCCCGCTAAAGCCCCTCCCCATCCCAAGTTGAGCCGTCATCCCAGTGATCAGCATCCCCCCACTTCCCTCCGTATCCCTAAGGCCCCGAGAGGCCAGGACCCATCCATCGAAAACAGCACACAGTGCCACCCACAAAACAGAAGCAGGTTAACCGCCAAAAGCATTTCCAATGCTTTCACCTCTTATATATATATATCTATATAACTATTTTTTATTTTTTATTATGCATATCCTATTTTCCATCATTATCAATTAATATGCGTAATAATGTCGGCAGTTCACGCATAGGATTCTAACATATAACCAGGATTGCCATTGTATTACGTTTAATTCATTGACAAGCAATTATTATCCTAGCAAATAATTCCTGCGGTCCATCCCATACCCCCCAACATCCCCACCCCCCACAACAGATGCCAGACCAGCACACACGCACATACTCACATACTCCAACACACTCAACCCCCCTCCTCCACAATCCACCATAAAATCCGATACTCAACGACTGTTATATCCCAGAGCCCAACTCGAGAAATAACTTGATCTACGAGTGCACATACAGTTAAAGCTGATTGAGAAAGCATGCAAATTGAGCAGAAATTGACAACAATGTGAGATTTGATTAATCTACTTAATCTATGTCAAGTCCTAGGTGATGGAGATCAGATCCACCCTCTTCACCTGAGACACAAACACTCTGATCCCCTGTTGTAACCATTTTCCCAAGCATCTCCATGCGGTCAGACCTTTGATTATTTTGTGCCACCTGGGCCACAATGATAAACCCCCTCTCTGATTGTCCGAGTGTGACCCCCTCCCCATGGGTTACTGCAGCCAGTGTTGCCAGAACTGCCACTACCTGGGTGGGCGTACCCCACCGGAATCCCCACCGGCTAGGTAAAAGGTCGTCAAGGTTCTCATTAGCAGCTTTGAGAATTTCCTTGTATATTATGCTCTCCCATCAGGGGGCTCTGGCTTTGTAGGACCAACCCTGCCAGGCAGGCTCAGAATCTTGAGGTGGCGGTGCTGCTCAAGTAGGTCTCTGACCGCATTTATTTCTCTATTTAGGCTGCATATTCACAGCAGGTCCATAAAATAGATGGGAACTTCTCTTTGGTGTATGGGTCGCTCAGGTGGGTGTCCAGGTTATAGGGTTAGGGATCTTTCCATCATGATAGGACAATGAATAATTAGATTAGATGTATACTATATTTAAAAATGTATATCCCTCATCTACACAAAATTGAAAGCTCTCTCTCTCACTACCCCTGTTCATAGACCCCCGGTCGGCTCTGGGATATGCAACCATTTCCCCTCTCACTCACTTAACGCCGTACCTTTTCAAACACAAAAATGCACACCACATGGTTGACTGCGGAAGAAATGGGCCGAGCGTGCAAACGCACCCGCATCCCATCTGCTGCAAGGGGGAAAGGACGCCAGAGAGAACACAGGACCAACCACAACAACCATCCGCCAAAACAACAACCTCCCGCCAAAAAATCCATGTTCTAATTATTTGTATATAAAGATGTATTATTCTGCTTGTTATATCGTTTTATCCATTTATAAAATACTATACTTACTATAAATATTATTTAATATTACAATCCCTATCATTGCTAGTATCAGGTGCTCCAATATTTGACTCCTCCATTACAACTTTTAGAATAGCCATGGAGTAGTCTTTGTGTCTCTGAACATTTGGTTGTCAATATATAATTTATCCACCACTAGTGCAACACGTTTCCCTTTTAATCTGTTTTCCTTGAAGATTGGATACAGAACTTTGCGCCTTTCTACAATCTCCTTCGGGAACTGATCATTCATGCCTATTTTCGTGCCAGCAAGTCTTTTTCCCAGGCTTTTCACCATAGCTTTGTCCTTAAAAAAAGCAAATTTGGCAACGATTGGGTGCTCATATTTCTGTCCTCTTTTTCCGAATCGATGTACACGTTCGAGTTGGATTTTATCGACAGCCTCGAGTGGGATTTGTAGCGCTGTATGCAGGAAGTCCTTCATAATATTCTCTGTTATTTCTCCCTCCTTTTCCTGAATACCCGTAAGTACTAGATTTTCCCTCATCGATCTAGTTTGGATGTCTAGTAAGGCTTCTCTCAGAAGATTGTTCTACTTTTTTAATTCCCTAACGTCCGTTTCCATTTTAGAGACTGTCACTTTTATTTCTTTGGTTTCTTTCTCCATTACCAAAGCTTTTTCGTCACTTATTTGAAGACTCGCTTTCAACTCTTTTACGTCTTTACTGACCAGTTCTAATATGCCCAATTTGTCATTTATCGACTTCAACAGGTCGCTTTCCACACTTACCATACCTAGTGGTGAAAAGCATATATCATCTGTATCTGTCGATGAGTCGCGTTTTCTTTTGGGGATCGGCTCTCCACGCTTGTCTTCAGTCATGTTTGGGTGTTGCTTGTTGTAGTAATATTTGTCGATATATTTCTCTAGCCTTATGATCTTATTTCTGTTATTATCCAGATTGAATTATATTAACTGCGAATATATGAAATGCTAATATTTAGTCTAACTTACTGATTTTGAATATTATGTTTTTATCTTGAGGTGTTTTGTACCGATTTCTATTCAATACGCCATCTTGTTTACGCGCCTACTCTGGACTGTCTTGTTACGCGCCTACCCCCCCTCCACCGCCACCTTTTGCCTTGATGACAGCTTTGCACACTCTTGGCATTCTCTCAACCAGCTTCATGAGGTTGTCACCTGAAATGCATTTAAATTAACAGGTGTGCCTTCTTAAAAGTTAATTTGTGGATTTTCTTTCCTCAATGCATTTGAGCCGATCAGTTGTGTTGTGACAAGGTAGGGTTGGTATACAGAAAATAGCCCTATTTGGTAAAAGACCAAGTCCATATTATGGCAAGAACAGCTCAAATAAGCCAAGAGAAATGACAGTCCATCATTACTTTACGACATGAAGGTCAGTCAATACGGAACATTTCAAGAACTTTGAAAGTTTCTTCAAGTGCAGTCGCAAAAACCATCAAGCGCTATGATGAAACTGGATCTCATGAGGACCGCCACAGGAATGGAAGACCCAGAGTTCCCTCTGATGCAGAGGATAAATTCATTAGAGTTACCAGCCTCAGAAATTGCAGCCCAAATAAATGCTTCACAGAGTTCAAGTCACAGACACATCTCAACATCAACTGTTCAGAGGAGAGGGATTATCATTTGTTTTTCAACAGGACAATGATCCAACACACCTCCAGGCTGTGTAAGGGCTATTTTACCAAGAAGGAGAGTGATGGAGTGCTGCATCAGATGACCTGGTTTCCACAATCCCCCGACCTCAACTCAATTGAGATGGTTTGGGATGAGTTGGACCGCAGAATGAAGGAAAAGCAGCCAACAAGTGCTCAGAATATGTGGGAACACCTCCAAGACTGTTGGAAAATCATTTCAGGTGAAACTGGTTGAGAGAATGCCAAGAGTGTGCAAAGCTGTCATCAAGGCAAAGGGTGGCTATTTGAAGAATCTCAAATATAAAATATATTTTGATTTGTTTAACACTTTTTTTGATTACTACAGGATTCCATATGTGTTATTTCATAGTTTTGATGTCTTCACAATTATTCTACAATGTTAAAATAAAGACAAACCCTTGAATGAGTAGGTGTATCCAAACGTTTGACTGGTAGTGTGTATATATTCAGTTGAAGTTTACATACACTTAGGTTGGAGTCATTAAAACATGTTTTTCAACCACTCCACAAATTTCTTGTTAACAAACTATAGTTTTGGCAAGTGGGTTAGGACATCTACTTTGTGCATGTCACAAGTAATTTTATCAATTGTTTACAGACAGATTATTTCACTTATGATTTACTGTATCACAATTCCAGTGGGTCAGAAGTTTACATACACTAAGTTGACTGTGCCTTTAAACAGCTTGGGCAATTCCAGAAAATGATGTCATGGCTTTAGAAGCTTCTGATAGGCTAATTGACATCATTTGAGTCAATTGGAGGTATACTTGTGGATGTATTTCAAGGCCTACCTTCAAACTCAGTGTCTCTTTGCTTGACATCATGGGAAAATCAAAAGAAATCAGCCAAGACCTCAGAAAAAAAATTCTGGTTCATCCTTGGGAGCAATTTCCAAACGCCTGAAGGTACCACGTTCATCTGTACAAACAATAGTACGCAAGTATAAACACCATGGGACCACGCAGCCGTCATACCGCTCAGGAAGGAGACGTGTTCTGTCTCCTAGAGATGAACGTACTTTGGTGCGAAATGTGCAAATCAATCCCAGAACAACAGCAAAGGACCTTGTGAAGATGCTGGAGGAAACCGGTACAAAAGTATCTATATCCACAGTAAAACGAGTCCAATATCGACATAACCTGAAAGGCCACTCAGCAAGGAAGACTACGGTTTGCAACTGCACATTGGGACAAAGATCATACTTTTTGGAGAAATGTCCTCTGGTCTGAAGAAACAAAAATAGAACTGTTTGGCCATAATGACCATCGTTATGTTTGGAGGAAAGGGGGGGATGCTTGCAAGCCGAAGAACACCATCCCAACGTGAAGCACGGGGTGGCAGCATCATGCTGTGGGGGTGCTTTGCTGCAGGAGGGACTGGTGCACTTCACAAAATAGATGGCATCATGAGGAAGGAAGATTATGTGGATATATTGAAGCAACATCTCAAGACATCAGTCAGGAAGTTAAAGCTTGGTCGCAAATGGGTCTTCCAAATGGACAATGACCCCAAGCATACATCCAAAGTTGTGGCAAAATGGTTTAAGGACAACAAAGTCAAGGTATTGGAGTGGCCATCACAAAGCCCTGACCTCAATCCTATAGAAAATTTGTGGGCAGAACTGAAAAAGCGTGTGCGAGCAAGGAGGCCTACAAACCTGACTCAGTTACACCAGCTCTGTCAGGAGGAATGGTTCAAAATTCACCCAACTTATTGTGGGAAGCTTGTGGAAGGCTACCCGAAACGTTTGACCCAAGTTAAACAATTTAAAGGCAATGCTACCAAATACTAATTCAGTGTATGTAAACTTCTGACCCACTGGGAATGTGATGAAAGAAATAAAAGCTGAAATAAATCATTCTCTGTACTATTATTCTGACATTTCACATTCTTAAAATAAAGTGGTGATCCTAACTGACCTAAGACGGGTAATTTTTACTAGTATTAAATGTCAGGAATTGTGAAAAACTGAGTTTAAATGTATTTGGCTAAGGTGTATGTAAACTTCTGACTTCAATTGTATATTTTCTTGTTAAAGATGGAGTTGACGTCAGTTCGAGTTCTCATGCCAATCCCTAGTTCATCAGTGTGTGTAAACATTAAGACTTCCCTTGGCTGCTGAAGAAGGCTGGAATAGAATGGAGAATGGCTTGCGGGGTTGTGTGTGTGTTTTTGTGAACGCAGTGTGTGTGTGGTGTCCTGTCTCTGGTGAATCTGAATTACCTTGAATTACTTGAGTTTCTCTGCAACCTCTGTATACCTGCAATAACCCTGCACCTATTACGATAAAACTCAATGAGAAAAGGATACATATTCATTCATTCTGAATACATTATTTATACTGAACCAAAATATAGCAACTGTGACGTCACGAGAGGCTACACAGCTTTCAGCGGGATTGCTCAAGTAGTGCAAGGAGACAAGGTTCAAACAAAACAAGGATTTTATTATAGGTCTTGGGAAATTAACGAAAATATAACAAAATTCTGTTCTCTTGTGGCTCTTTAAGGGTTAACAGTTCAGGGATGTCTCTTCCACATCCAAAATCATAATTCTCACTCGCTCAGATAACTTTTCCCCAGCCTTACTGTAGTCCACGTTGCAGCTAGTGGCCAACCCAGCAAAAAGTCCTTCCAAATGTCTCTCACGTATTTCCACAGGTGCATATATCCAAAGGTGAGTATTTCCCAAAGGTAAGTATCTCCAAATCCTTATATTCCTCATGGAAGTGGACGTGCAGCACTCTTGTCCTCCAGAGAGCCCAGGTTGGAGACTGTGTCTCTTCCCTTCCCAAACCTTCAGCTCATCAGCTCCTCATTTGTTTCAGCTGCGTGGGAAGATTGGCCATAGAGGGGTGGAGTTCCCGACCATACCAGCAGATGGAGCCATAGCTGTCTGGGTTTGCAGCCACCTCAGGGGGATGTAACGTCCCTCCAGGACACAGCCTCTCGTGACATCACACATCCCCCTCCTCGGGACCGACGTCCTCGTCGGGTAAAGGCAGCGAAGAAGGCATCACGCCGGGAGAGGGCGTCCGCATTGCCGTGGTGCTTGCCAGACTGCTCTCTCTTCAACTCCTCCAACTCTAGGACCAGGGACTCAGCCTCCTGTTGTCTCTCCTTGAGTTTCTTACTGAACGCATCAGCCTTGGTTTTAGCAGAGTTTAGCTTCTGTTGAGCAGCTTTCAGTTCCTTCTCTCTCTCTGCCTCCGCATTCTTCATCTTGTTCTCCAACACCTTGTACTTCTCCTCTGCCTTCTTCTGGACCTCCTTACTACTGCGCAGGGTCTCCTCACACTCCTCGATGGTCCTGCGCAGCCTCTCCAGCTCCTCCTGTTGCTTAGGGAAGGAGCTCTGTTGGAGTTTAGCCTGGAGGATATCTAACTCTTCTGTCTTCATGTCTAACTGTTGCTTTAACAAACGATACCTCTCAGCGGTCCCCTTCAGACCAGACAGTTCTTTGTCCAGATTCTGTAGCTCCGTCTCTGTGTCGGTCTGGGCACCTGCCATCCCTATCAGAGCCCGGGCGGGAGTGAGTAACTCGGAGGATTGCACCGGAGCCTTCCCAGGATGCGTCTTGCCTCTCCGTTTCCGAGGTACTCGGGTTATCCTCTCCTGAGACTCTCTCCAGAGTGGGTAAAAGGCTGGGCAGTCTCGTCCAATTAGGACAGGGACGGGGAGGGAATCAACCACCCCCGCCGTCGTGTGTATGGTTCCCCGTGTGCTGGTCATTGTAAGTTCAGTAATGGGGTATTCTCTGGTGTCCCCATGGACACAGGAAACTGGGAGGACTTTCCCCGGGGTCAGACACGTTGGGCCCACCAAATCCTTATGCACCAGGGTGGCCCGGCTACCAGAATCCAGTAAGGCCTCCACATCATGGTGATTCACAGTTACCGGGCAGGTGGGGGGTCGATCTGGGCCGCCATCTACGACTCCCAAGAGCGAGGCAAACGGTGTGTGGGTGCTGAGCTGGAGGACTCCGCAGTGGGCATAGGTTCATCGGCTGGTTTCCCACACTGCCAGGAGATATGTCCCATCTCCCCACACCGGTAACACTGTCGAGTTTCCCCCTCCTGGTGTACTCTTCTTGGACCCGCCTGGTTTCTGGCTCCCCCTGGAGCCGGGATAAGTCCTGACGTGGCTGGGTTCGAGACCTTGGGGTCCTTTGGACGGGTTCTTCCCATTTGTGGTGGGGCCGCACTCCTGGGGTCTTTTCGGGAAGCATTCAGCATCTCCGCTGTGGCCTGGTACTTTTCCACAGCTTCCACGGTCAGATCCGCCGTGGTCAAGGCCTGTTGACTGATGAACCGTTTTGCCTCATAAGGCAGGGCGCGTAGGTAACGCTCCACCACAACGGCCTCCACCACCGCCGCTGCTGTATTCCTCTGCGGATCCAGCCATTTCCTTGCGATTCGGACAAGTTCATGCATCTGCGCCCGAGGAGGTTGGTCTGGTTGGAAGGTCCAGCTGTGAAAGCGCTGGGCCATACCAAACTTTGTGAGTCCATATCTGCTGAGGATCTCAGACTTCAGGGCATCATAGTCAGTAACCTGGTCAGGGCCCAGGTCCCGGACAGCATTCAGCGATTCCCCGGTTAGAAAGGGGGGCTAACAGACCAACCCACTGTTGCTTGGGCCAGGCTTCCCTAGTGGCCGTGGCCTCAAATGCATGCAGGTATGCCTCAAGGTCATCGGTAGCTCCCATCTTAGATATAAAGTCACTTGCCTTTATTGGGCGGGTATTTTGGACCACCCTCTGTCTCTGCAACTGCAATTCCTCTGCCTTCAGAAGGTTGGCTTTCTTTTGCTCCTCCAAGAGAGCCACGTTTGCTTGCATCTGGGCTTGCTGGCCAGCAACAAGGGCTTTCAATATGTCCTCCATTTCAGTCGGCGGGGAGCCTACGGCCAACTTGGAAAACTGGGTGATCAAACCTTCGGTATCCTCCTCTGACATGCACTATTAACGCTTGAGCGTGCCCGCATTCTCCACCATCTGTGACGTCACGAGAGGCTACACAGCTTTCAGCGGGATTGCTCAAGTAGTGCAAGGAGACAAGGTTCAAACAAAACAAGGATTTTATTATAGGTCTTGGGAAATTAACGAAAATATAACAAAATTCTGTTCTCTTGTGGCTCTTTAAGGGTTAACAGTTCAGGGATGTCTCTTCCACATCCAAAATCATAATTCTCACTCGCTCAGATAACTTTTCCCCAGCCTTACTGTAGTCCACGTTGCAGCTAGTGGCCAACCCAGCAAAAAGTCCTTCCAAATGTCTCTCACGTATTTCCACAGGTGCATATATCCAAAGGTGAGTATTTCCCAAAGGTAAGTATCTCCAAATCCTTATATTCCTCATGGAAGTGGACGTGCAGCACTCTTGTCCTCCAGAGAGCCCAGGTTGGAGACTGTGTCTCTTCCCTTCCCAAACCTTCAGCTCATCAGCTCCTCATTTGTTTCAGCTGCGTGGGAAGATTGGCCATAGAGGGGTGGAGTTCCCGACCATACCAGCAGATGGAGCCATAGCTGTCTGGGTTTGCAGCCACCTCAGGGGGATGTAACGTCCCTCCAGGACACAGCCTCTCGTGACATCACACAACATTCAACAATTTTAATGAGTTACAGTTCATATAAGGAAATCAGTCAATTTAAATAAATTCATTACGCCCTAATCTATGGATTTCACATGATTGGGCGGGGGTGCAGCCATGGGTGGGCCTGGGAGGGCATAGGCCCACCCACTTGGGAGCCAGGCCCAGCCAATCGGAGTGAGTTTTTCCCAACAAAAGGGCTTTATTACAGACAGAAATACTACTCAGTTTCATCAGCTGTCTGGGTGGCTGGTCTCATACGATCCCGCAGGTAACGAAGCCAGATGTGGAGGTCCTAGGCTGGTGTGGTTACATGTGGTCTGCGGTTGTGAGGCCGGTTGGACGTACTGCCAAATTCTTTAAAATGACATTGGAGGGGGCTTATGGTAGAGAAATGAACATTCAATTATCTGGCAACAGCTATGTTGGACATTCCTGCAGTCAGCATGCCAATTGCACGCTCCTTAAAATCTTGAGACATCTGTGGCATTGTGTTGTGTGACAAAACTGCACATTTTAGTGGTCTCCAGCACAAGGTGCACCTGTGTAATGATAATGTTGTTTAATCAGCTTCTTGATATGCCACACCTGTCAGGTGGATGGATTATCTTGGCAAAGGAGAAATGCTCACTAACAGGGATATAAACAAATTTGTGCACAAAATTTGAAAGAAATAAGCTTTTTGTGCATTTGGAACATTCCTGGGATCCTTTATTTCAGCTCATTAAACATGGGACCAACACTTTAAATGTTGCGTTTATATTTTTGTTCAGTGCAGTTTAGATTGTAGTTAGTAGTGTCGTACATAATGAGTGAGGGGTTGTATACAAGTTGAGCTGATGTCAATTATCTTTTCTTAGATGAAGTAGTGAGACACACAGTTCAACCTGCAGCATTAGTTGTGTGTGTATGTACAGTGAGGGGAAAAAAGTATTTGATCCCCTGCTGATTTTGTACGTTTGCCCACTGACAAAGAAATGATCAGTCTATAATTTTAATGGTAGGTTTATTTGAACAGTGAGAGACAGAATAACAACAAAAAAATCCAGAAAAACGCATGTCAAATATGTTATAAATTGATTTGCTTTTTAATGAGGGAAATAAGTATTTGACCCCCTCGCCAGTTTGGAATCTGATTGATTGATTGCTTTTGTGGACAGGTGTCTCTTATACAGGTAACGAGCTGAGATTAGGAGCACACTCTTAAAGGGAGTGCTCCTAATCTCAGCTTGTTACCTGTATAAAAGACACCTGTCCACAAAAGCAATCAATCAATCAGATTCCAAACTCTCCACCATGGCCAAGACCAAAGAGCTCTCCAAGGATGTCAGGGACAAGATTGTAGACCTACACAAGGCTGGAATGGGCTACAAGACCATCGCCAAGCAGCTTGGTAAGAAGGTGACAACAGTTGGTGCGATTATTCGCAAATGGAAGAAATACAAAATAACTGTCAATTTCCCTCGGCCTGGGGCTCCATGCAAGATCTCACCTCGTGGAGTTGCAATGATCATGAGAACGGTGAGGAATCAGCCCAGAACTACATGGGAGGATCTTGTCAATGATATCAAGGCAGCTGGGACCATAGTCACCAAGAAAACAATTGGTAACACACTACGCCGTGAAGGACTTAAATCCAGCAGCGCCCGCAAGGTCCCCCTGCTCAAGAAAGCACATATACAGGCCCATCTGAAGTTTGCCAATGAACATCTGAATGATTCAGAGGAGAACTGGGTGAAAGTGTTGTGGTCAGATGAGACCAAAATTGAGCCATGTACCGTCAAATCTTCCCTCAGCCAGGGCATTGAAAATGGGTCGTGGATGGGTATTCCAGCATGACAATGACCCAAAACACATGGCCAAGGCATCAAAGGAGTGGCTCAAGAAGAAGCACATTAAGGTCCTGGAGTGACCTAGCCAGTCTCCAGACATTAATCCCTTAGAAAATCTGTGGAGGGAGCTGAAGGTTCGAGTTGCCAAACGTCAGCCTCGAAACCTTTAATGACTGCAAAGAGGAGTGGGACAAAATCCCTCCTGAGATGTGTGCAAACCTGGTGGCCAACTACAAGAAACGTCTGACCTCTGTGATTGCCAACAAGGGTTTTGCCACCAAGTACTGAGTCATGTTTTGCAGAGGGGTCAAATACTTATTTCCCTCATTAAAATGCAAATCAATTTATAACATTTTTGACATGCGTTTTTCTGGTTTTTGTTGTTGTTATTCTGTCTCTCACTGTTCAAATAAACCTACCATTAAAATTATAGACTGATCATGTGTTTGTCAGTGGGCAAAAGTACAAAATCAGCAGGGGATCAAATACATTTTTCCCTCACTGTATGTGTTGTTCCTTACAGGAGAGCAACTCACTGCTGGACCTGCTGCTCGGCGAGGAGTTGCAGACACACACTCCGACACACCCTGCGAGTCAGGGAGAGACAGAGGAACTGAGGGCCCAGATCAACCAGAGACTACAGAGAGAACTGACTGGGTTCATGAACACTTTACTGCACCGCCTCAAACACACCACCGACAGGTACGGTAAAAAAAAACACACACACACACTCCCCCTCTCTCTCTTTTTCTCTCTAACTGATTAGGCTACCACCTCCAATTGCCAGCCTCTGTACCTCTGGTGTTTATTTGTGAGAGTATGGAGTCATTTGTATGCAAAGCCTGTTCCTTATCGCTGAAGAAAACTGCCTGTAGGCATTCTCTACTTATCATACACACACACGCCGAAATACACCTACAACACGAAGACAAACAGGGTAGACATCTCCCCCACAGTCATTCATTTTCTAGTGTTTCTGACTGAACAAACTGCGTTTGTCATGACTGCTGCTTTAACTGTTGTATAGAAATAGCTCATCCTAGCGTGGTGAGCTATACTGATAAATGATTACACAAGTGTGTTTTATCACATTGCTGTTAAACTACTGTATTCTTCTCATCTTCCTCAGTCAGAAGTGCTTAGGGCCATGGAAGCAGCACCAATGACATTTCACCACTAGCTAGCGAGCTTCCCCTGACAGTAGAATTAAAAAGTCTCTTCATAAAACATGAATTAAAGAATTATAATTTTTGCCTTTTGGTGTGTGTGTGAATGTGCACATGTGGTATTATTCACACTGCCTGTGGGGCTTGATTAATGTTTAATACCATGAAATTATAGAAGAGGCTGAACAAAGCTTATTACTATAGTGGGATGCATTTTTTATGTTCTGTGTGGTGATATTCATATCCGTATCCATGAGGCTAAGAACATGTTACTCTCAGTAATAGAAGGAGCTTAACGTTTTCCTTGATGTTAGTCTGGTTATAGATGGCAGTATTTGTCTCTGCCCACCTTCCCCTATCACACACTCTTCCTCCCCTTCACTTTCACTCCTCTCTCTCTCCTTCCCTCTTTCTTTGTCTGTTTTCCCCTCTTTACTCCTCTTTTTCCTCCTTCCTCTCCCTCCCGGCATCTCCTCTCCCTCCCTGCATCTCCTCTCCCTCCCTGCATCTCCTCTCCCTCCCGGCATCTCCTCTCCCACCCGGCATCTCCTCTCCCTCCCGGCATCTCCTCTCCCTCCCTGCATCTCCTCTCCCTCCCTGCCTCTCCTCTCCCTCCCTGCCTCTCCTCTCCCTCCCTGCCTCTCCTCTCCCTCCCTGCATCTCCTCTCCCTCCCGGCATCTCCTCTCCCTCCCGGCATCTCCTCTCCCTCCCGGCATCTCCTCCCCCTCCCGGCATCTCCTCTCTCTCTCCCCCACCAGGTTTTGCTTGGCGTTGGCGGGGCCCTTCGAGAGCCAGCTGGCAGTGCGGTTGCTCCAGTGCCTGCGGGTGTCAGATGCCCCACGGTTCTACGGCCTCCCCAGTCTGGAGAGGAATCTGCTGGGCATGGTCAGCCTCACGGCCCAGCCCGGCTGGAGCTCACACTGTCCCACCATGGAGCCCCAGTCTCTCTGCACCAAGTACCTCAGCGGACTACTGGAGGTGTGTGTTGGGTGCGGGAGTGGAGGGGGTGTGTGATGTGCTCCCCAAAGCTTCTCTCCTTGCAGCTTGGGCCAGAAGGAGTCTGCGGCCCCCACACATTTGTCAAAGTGAAAATTACCTGTGAAATTAGTTATTTGTAGTGAAATATCAGCCCTCTAGAAATTATGAGGAAGAAAATACCTTTGGAATTAATTAAATCCAACCACAATCTGCTGCTGAACATGAATAAATATACAGACTACAATGCAGTAAATTGTTGATAAATCATCCCAGCTGGTTCCATCTGGTTCTACCCTTAGCCAAGAACAGCAGAGCACTGTCCTGTTCAGATAAGCAAAGTAGTGCTCAGTGTAGCGTAGTTCAGCATTAGAACACACAGCACAGCACAACCTAGTTTGGCATTGCCTGAGACAGTCTGAAAAAACAGCACAGCTCACAACAGTATACGCCTAGCATGGTCCAGTACAACCTAACCTAGCACAGATGATTCCAAGCTTTTGCCTCTCACCCCCTGTCTCCTCCACCCCTCACCTGTGTTTCCCTCACCCTTGACTCCCCCATCCCTCACCCCATGTCTCTCCCAGTACTCTATGGCTCTTAGGATGATCTTCATCTGGCCTTGGCCTCTCTCACTCCCCTCTCTGTTTGCAGGCTAATCAAAGCTAAGGTCCCAGCTGCATTTAAGACTCATTTAGATGCTCTGAATAAAACATTTTAATTAATGAACAGACTGTTGAGTGCATCACTGGCCTCAGTGCCCTGTTTCGTTCTAGTCCCGAGCAGGGTTTGGGTCATGAGTAAAAATTTGAATTGGAATATCTGTTTACTTCCTGATTTGACTTAATTAGTAATACTGTTGAGATATTGTTGTCCTTCCCCTAGCATCGGCTCTGAATGGGTTTCGTATTGGGCAGGGCTCTACAGTGCGACCATTTTAGCCGCGTATGTGCCTAAATATTTTTCTGTGCAACCTGGAATTCTTATTTAGGAGCACTGTGCTCCTAAATTTCGATGTGTGTGCCTAGATTTTTTAACTTAGGCACACACGTGCCCCTTTTTAAAAAAGCTCAGCGTAGAACCCTGTTGGGAATTATTAGTTATAATGTTGAACCTTGTGTCATCTTCCAGGTGATCTCGTCATTCTACGTGGAGTGGGGGGGTAATTCCATGTCCTTCATGGGGAAAGGAGTCACCAAGAACGCTGTCATCTGTCTGCTTCACATGTCCCACGAGATGATGGCCCAGAGCAAGGACAAGGTCAGCAACACAGCCAGAACTGCACTGATTGCATTTCTACACTAAAGATTAAACAAGATTTTTCATTGTGAAATGGATACTGAACAGAAATATGAACGCAACATGCAACATTTTCAAAGTTTTACTGAGTTACAGTTCATGGAAGGAAATCAGTCAATTGAAATAATTTCATTAGGCCCTAATTTATGGATTTGACATGACTGGGCAATGGGCGCAGCCATGGATCATAGGCCCACCCACTTGGGAGCCAGGCTCACCCACTGGGGAGGCAGGCCCAGCTAATCAGAATTAGTTTTTCCTCACAAATGGGCTTTATTAGACAGAAATACTCCTCAGCCGATCCCGCAGGTGAAGAAGCCAGATGTGGAGGTCCTGGGCTGGCGTGGTTACACGTGGTCTGCGGTTGTGAGGCCGGTTGGACGTACTGCCAAATTCTCTAAAACATCGTTGGAGAAATTAACATTCAATTCTCTGGCAAAAGCTCTGTTGGACATTCCTACAAGGTGCACCTGTGTAATGATCATACTGTTTAATCAGCTTCTTGATATACCACACCTTGGCAAAGCAGAAATGATCACTAACAGGGATGTAAACAAATTTGTGCACAAAATTTGAGAGAAATAAGCTTTTTGTGCATGTGGAAAATCTCTGGGATCTTTTATTTCAGCTCATGAAACATGTTGTGTTTATATTTGCGTTCAGTATAGTAGTAGACAGATGAGTGAATGTGTTAATGTGTGCTTCCTGCATGGAAATGTTTCTCCTTTTGTTTGTGCATCAGTCTGGATATCTGTTTTTGTGTTTATCTATTTCAGGACTTCATTTCCCAGTGGTCTTTGGGTCAGGAGGCGGGGTCTGATGACCCCAGTGGGTCACAGATGGGTCTGGCCTGGCTCATACCACTGTGGGTGGACAGAGACCCGGAGGTAACACACTCAATGACTGTCAGCTTGTATGAGAACAAGCAAGAAAAAGAGAATGGAGAGTAAGAAGTACAAGTTATTATTTAATGGAAACAGTTTGACAAATACCGTCTGGAATTGTGGAGAGACATTCAGGCAAAAGTTCGTATTGCTTCTCTCTGCTCCAAAGTTTCTGTTATTACACCAGTGCTTCTTCCTAGACTTTCTGAGGGACACTGTGAACTCCTATGCTTGAGTTCACAAGCGCTGACGATGAAAAGCAAAGGGCAGTTTCTTCTCTTTCTTTCTCTCTATCTGTAAGTTCTCTCTATAAGTAAATGTGAAAAACTCCCTTGACAAGGAGGATCTTTTTCTGTGGATCACAGCAAATGCCAGAGTTACGGTGCAAATAACCAAGACATTTCTGGAACAGTGTCTCTGTGACTTTGGGGACACCAGGGGTGTCAGACAGGTACCTTTAAAAAAAAAAAAAAAAAAATCTATCTGCTGTTGTATTCACACCCAAACTCTTGGCTCTCTCTTTCTCTTTCTCTCTGGCATTTCCTCTCTCTCTCTCTCTCTCTCTCGCTCTCTCTCTCTCTCTCTCTCTCTCTCTCTCTCCTTCCCACCACTATTTTAACCCTCCCCTCCTCCTCTCTCATACCCCTCTACCACCTGCTGCCCTCTCTCCCACTTTCCTTCCATCCCCTTTCCAGGTGAGGTTTGCCAGCCTGGGTGTGGGCTCTGCCCTGTCCTCTGTGCCCAGTGGATGCCAGTCTCTGAGTAGCAGCTGTCAGAATATCAGTGGAGGTCTGTGGGGAACCCTGCTCAACATCCTCCTGGACCAGCAGGAGAGCACCATGGTCCGCAGAGAGGTACTGGACACCTACATCTGTTCGCTAACCACTAAGCCATAGAGAGTTTGGGCATTGTGGTTTAAAGCAGAATGCATTATAATACTCTTAGCATGCCACGGCAGCCATGTTGGCACCTTCTGGACATATTGACCAATAACAGTTTCAGACAATGCATTTGTAAAACAGACATAGGAAAACTTTACTCCATCAACAAGTTTAAAGTAAAGTCCTTGCAGTACCGTCTAAGTGCATCTAGATGGCAGTGTTGTTGATGTTCTAGTCTCATCCTCTGTGTGTTTCTCAAGGCAGCGTTTATCCTCCAGAACCTACTGGTGATGCCCATGCCTGCCACAGCTGACCAGGTCACAGACTCTACCTGGCAGGTCAGTGGCACTTGGTTATGTTTTGTTGCGGTATGTTGTCTTAGTTATCCTGGTATTGACATACTGTAGGTTAATTACATAGTAAATACCATGTTTTCATCTCTCACTCTCTCCTCCCTCTCGCCATAGAGTCCGTGTGTCCATGATGAGTCTTCAGGTGTATGTCTGGTGGGTCTCCCAGCCCTACAGGCCCTGCTCTACCACTGTCAGTTCTTCCAGCACACTGCATTGATGGCTACATCCTGCTACAGAGGCAGGTACACCTTCGACCTGCAGCCCTCAGCCAGGGACCCCGGCCCACAGGACAGCACCACTGAAGGTACTGGGACTGCACCTGTCCATACTTCTGTCAGTCTGTCTAGCCATTAGGTTTTTCAATCAGTGATTCAGTTATGTGTCTGTAGTTTGCTGTGTAGATCTGAAATCAAGTGTTATTGTGGTAAACAGACAAAGTATCTTCTTTATTTATCAGGAAATGTGCCTGTAGCCTTTTTTTTTTAATTGCGTGATGGTTCTATGTGATGATGCCCTCCCTGTCTGTGTGTTTAGATGCAGATGACTCCCTGAGGTTGTGGAGACCTCCTAACCCTGTCCCAGTGATTCCTAGCAGGGCCTCTGGCTCCCTGTCCACCTCCAGCACTCTGGTGAGTAAAGTACTGCAGGTCTGGTGGCTCAAGACCCATTCATAGACTGTATTCCTCTTAGGTTGCAGCTTAAGACTGGGTCCACTTGACCACTAGAAACAATTGTTGTGATGTAATCAGATTCTCATATTGAAGTGTTTGTAATGAATGTTTTTGTCTTCAACAGATCATACCTGGAGGCTCAGGGCTGCAATCCGCTGTACCCACCTCCCTCAACGCTACTGCGCAAGATACACCCGCTAGCAGACTGATGGCTCAAGGTGTGTGTGTGTGTCTTTGTATATATAGTGTAGCTAAATGTGAACAGGTTTTATATACAGATCTCAGGTAGCACCTAACCAATTAAGAGTCAGAGTTAAGGGAACCATCTCAATCACAGTTCTTCATATCAAGACCAACCATGACAGTACATTTATATATAAAAACTATGCCTCTACACACACAGATTTATGGTATGGTACATGCTTCGACCCCTATCTGTCCTGTCCATCTTTGCTCCTCTTTCCTGTGTTGTAGGTCAGTGACACAGACAACAATGTTAATATCTGCTCCCCTATTTTACTCTGTAGGTCAGAGTGACACAGACACCAGTGACTCTGTCCTCTCCCAGGACTCCAGACTGGGTGACCCCGCTCCTGACCCCACCTGTGTCATTGTGACCCCTGACCTTTTATCAGCGCTCTGCGGCCTCCTGGCCAACCTGTTAGCCGTGCTACCAGAGTTCACCCTCTCAGCCCTCACGCACAGCCAGCTCCTCCAATCACTGGCCAGGTCAGAGGTCAAATACACACTATCGCACTAGTCACACTATCCCGATTACTAGCCAAATCAAATACAATCTTTGGAGCATTGGGCATCCACAAAACTATATACAGAGCTGAAATTGTCCTGTCTGAAGGGATGGATTTAAACCCTGTTTCTGTTTCCTTTGTTTTTTAGTTTGGTGGACGCAGCAGCCATAGAGAGATGTCTGTGTGAGCTGAAGACTAACACACTACCAGGAGACCAGGAGGACATTAAACGGCAGGTAACTGGGGTTACATCATTTAGTACCAATGAATGCTTCAACGTAAGACTCACATTATCACACCTCTCCACAGCATGTTGTTGTAGTGTTACCAACACGGGTTGTGTAGGAGGGTTGGTGCCTATGAGAATCCTATACCCTGTGGTTGAGATGGTGGCAGATTGGAGAGTGATAAGAAGGGGGTGATTTCATGCTTTCACTTGGTTGGAAATATGTTGTTTCTACCCACTGATTGCTTTAATCTTTGCTCTACACTGCCTCAAGATGTGTGTCTGTGTCTCTCGTCCCCCAGGTCCTGACCCTGCTCCAGTTCCTGTCCAGCTTCTCTAAGTTCCTTAAGTCATGTTTCATTCTGAGCTCAGATCTGATTGGTCAGATGGACTTCCTGAAACCGCTACTGGCCAATCTCTTCACTGTCCTCACACTCGATACCAAGGACTTGGGTAAGAATCTCACTTTTGGGAAAGGTATGATTCTCAACAGACCTAACCATAGACAACATATGTGTACTGTCGCCATTGACTGGACATGATGGTTACCATTCTTATGGCAGGCAGCCTTACATGGCATTAAAAGTCAGGCCACCTTCCAGCTGAATGTATCATAATGAAGTGGTGTTCTGTCAGAAGCTGAAGTCATAATTAAAAGTGTATTAAGATCCCCAATGGAAGCTCATAATGATCTATTCACACCTTTGTTGGTGTCTTGTTTAATGAAGGCCTCTTCAGCTTCTCAGTTCGATCTCCTGTGTGTGTGTGTGTGTGTGTGTGTGTGTGTGTGTGTGTGTGTGTGTGTGTTCGTTCTCTGGACCTCTCCTCAGACGGTGGTACCCGTGGTGTGATGTGTGTTTGCTGGACAGACGTGTTGATGCTTCTGGCTACTGTGGTGAGGAGGGATGGCTCTGCAGCGTACCCATCTGTCTCTGCTGCACTGGGGAGACGCTGGAACACATTCACAGGTATACAGACACAGCTACTAACGGTGTGTCTACGTGTGTGTGTTGGACATATGCTAGGAACTCAGGGAGCATTCAGTACGTCCATCGTTCCTCCTCATCTTCCTCTGTGTCTAATGGGGCTGCAGGGAAATCTGATGATCCCTGTGAAAGATTAATGCTGAGCTGTGTGTGTGTGTATTTGTGATTGATTACATTGTGTGTTATGTAGGCAGAAATGCCTGAGGCGTGAATGAGTCACGCTGTCTGTGTAAAGGGATTTCAGGATTTGGTTTTACTGGGCTGCAGGATGTTGATTAATTCCTACAAAAGTAAAATATCCACTAACCCATTTCCTCTGTCTCATGGTATCTTACTGTGTGTCTCTGGGTGTGTGTGTGTGCTCATCCAATGTGTGTGTTAATCTGCATCTGTATCTGTGCCTACCTCCAGCCACGTTGTCAGTGTGTGTGGACCAGTCGTTCAGTGACCCTCCCCTCCATGCGGCGGCACTACAGTTCCTGTGTGTCATCCTATCTGAGGAGGCTAAGAGACGACCCTTAGAGGTCACCACCCTGAACCCGGACCTCCATCTGACCCCTCTGTCTGAGGCCCTGAACGGCGCCTCCGGTGGACAGCTCTGTGAACTATTGCTGGAGGTAACAGAACCTGACATGCACGTGCGCAGGCACACACACACACACACACACACACTTTGATTGGTCTAGAGCAGGGGTAGGCAACCCTGCTTCTGGAGTGCTGCAGGCACTTCATGTTTTTGATTTAACTGACCTGGATCACCAGGTGTGTTGAATTTAGGCAATCACTGAACTGATCAATTAGCTCAGTTGGTCAGGTGTGGTGCCTAGTTGGAGCAAAGTCCTGCAGTACCTGCTGCACTCCAGGAACAGGGTTCCCTACCCCTGGTCTAGAGCACTGGGATATTAGATGGATGAACATTTTGTCAATACTCTGTGAAAGTGTAGGTCACGTTTTGCATCACCTGTTGCATTGTCTTGTGTTGTCAGAGTTTTGAGAAGCGTGCGTTCCAGGACCCAGTGAAGAAGAAGACAGCTAAAGCCCTCATGGCTTTACTGGCCTGCAGTCCCACTGGTCAGAACCATGCTGCTAAAGGTACTGGAACACACTGGTCAGAACCACACTGCTAAAGGTACTGGAACACACTGGTCATAACCACACTGCTAAAGGTACTGGAACACACTGGTCAGAACCAAGCTGCTAAAGGTACTGGAACACACTGGTCAGAACCACTCTGCTAAAGGTACTGGAACACACTGGTCAGAACCAAGCTGCTAAAGGTACTGGAACACACTGGTCAGAACCAAGCTGCTAAAGGTACTGGAACACACTGGTCAGAACCAAGCTGCTAAAGGTACTGGAACACACTGGTCAGAACCACGCTGCTAAAGGTACTGGAACACACTGGTCAGAACCACTCTGCTAAAGGTACTGGAACACACTGGTCAGAACCACGCTACTAAAGGTACTGGAACACACTGGTCAGAACCAAGCTGCTAAAGGTACTGGAACACACTGGTCAGAACCAAGCTGCTAAAGGTACTGGAACACACTGGTCAGAACCACGCTGCTAAAGGTACTGGAACACACTGGTCAGAACCAAGCTGCTAAAGGTAATGTAACACACTGGTCAGAACCAAGCTGCTAAAGGTACTGGAACACACTGGTCAGAACCAAGCTGCTAAAGGTACTGGAACACACTGGTCAGAACCAAGCTGCTAAAGGTACTGGAACACACTGGTCAGAACCAAGCTGCTAAAGGTACTGGAACACACTGCCCAGTAGAGCTCATTAACAGTAGGATGGGAATAATACTCTAGCCTCTGCCAAGAGGTCTGTACTTATATGCAACAAGAGGCAGTGAACAAACAAGCCCTGGTCTGGCTGCTATACCCTAGGAGTTATTGTTATTATGATTGACCGCTCTCTCTCACTGTCTCGGTGTCTGTGTGTAGCTGGTTTGATAGACAGCTGTGTGGAGCAGATGAAACTGATGCACAACCACCTCCACATGGAGTCAGTCAGACCTGGCAGAGGAAGGAGGAAGGTGAGCCTTTACACACTAAACAACACCATAACATACACACTAAACAACACCATAACAACATGCTTTCATTGTCTCAGCCTTCAGATGATGTGTGCTGTGTTGTTGTAGGCCAGCGTTTCCCAAACTTGTTCCTCGGGTCCCCAAGGGGTGCACGTTTTGCTTTTTGCTCTAACACTCCTAACACTCATATCACTACACAGCTGATTCATATAATCCACGCTTGATGATGAGTAGATTTTTGAATCAGCTGTGTAGTGCTAGGGCAAAAACTCACAAAACGTGCACCGAGTTTGGGAAACCCTGGTGTAGGCTATTGGGTGATCTTGTCTTGACTGAAAATGTGTCAAATATGGGTACGGTGCTATCTGTTATTGGTTAGAGTGGATCATCAAACAAGGTCTAATGTGAGTCTTCTCCCCCACTAGGAGGAGAGCTATATGAAAGAACTTAAGATGTCTCTGGAAATTCTCAGGAACTGTCTTTACCACAACACACAATCCAAAGTGAGAACCCTGCCTTTTTAATCCGCTCCTGATAGGTTTTTAATGAAAGCCATTCTACTGGTGCTGACTGTGTCTGGAATGAGATTTGGCCCTAACGATTATGACTCTGTTGAGGTCTGAGTGTTTTTATCCTGTTAAACGTCAATGTAGAATGATTGGCTATATTGGCGGCTCTAAATTTCAAAGACCGTAATTGCAGCATCCACTCAGCAGTAGTTACATTTGCATTGATATTGGGATGGGAAAGGCCCTTAATGTATTTGTGGACTCTATACTTTACATCCTTGTGTGTTTGTATGTGCTTGGTTAGCAGAATGTGTTGACAATCACTTTACTTATGAGTGTGTCGTACTGTCAATCAGCAAAGATGATTCAATCGGGTGGATTTGTGTGTGTTTCTCCTCAGGCTGTGGCCACTGACTGTCGATTGGCTGCTGTGCTGCACGCCCTTTGGCCTTGGTTCTTATTGGATGATGCCGCTATGGAGGCGGTCCTGGAACTGCTGTGTGTCTACACAGCCAACTGTACCACAGGTTTGTGTGTGTGTGTGTGTTGTTCAGTGCCTGGCCCGTGCCTGCCATTTCACCAGTCTGTGGTCAGTGATCTGACTGAGTCATACACTCTCACACACACTGAGACCCATTGTCTCTCCACACACTTTGTCCCACTGTATAAGCCTAGCGCCGGCCAATAGTACTGCCACGAGCCTGCCAGCCACAATAGGAACACTCAGTGTGCTAGAGCAGGCTGCCTCGCTGCATTAAATCATTACTGTGGGTACAGTATTCTAGGCTGTGGACCAGTGGGGTATTCACAGGGGAATCACAATGCATCACTATGTCTCCTGAGGCATTGATATTCCAGTATGTGTGAAAGAGAAACAGAGGTGTGCTGTGAAACACAGGCTACACAAGTTACAGCAATACGGAGGAGAAAGAAGATAAGTTAGTGGTATTTTGTTTAGCTTTGATAAACGGCTACTACGGTTTCCTTTCATGTTCTCTAAATATGGGTGTTTGTAGAGCGACAGTTAGATTTAGAAGCTAGGGGGTTAATATGGGTGTTTGTAGAGCGACAGTTAGATTTAGAAGCTAGGGGGTTAATATGGGTGTTTGTAGAGCGACAGTTAGATTTAGAAGCTAGGGGGTTGATATGGGTGTTTGTAGAGCGACAGTTAGATTTAGAAGCTAGGGGGTTAATATGGGTGTTTGTAGAGCGACAGTTAGATTTAGAAGCTAGGGGGTTAATATGGGTGTTTGTAGAGCAACAGTTAGATTTAGAAGCTAGGGGGTTAATATGGGTGTTTGTAGAGCGACAGTTAGATTTAGAAGCTAGGGGGTTAATATGGGTGTTTGTAGAGCGACAGTTAGATTTAGAAGCTAGGGGGTTAATATGGGTGTTTGTAGAGCGACAGTTAGATTTAGAAGCTAGGGGGTTAATATGGGTGTTTGTAGAGCGACAGTTAGATTTAGAAGCTAGGGGGTTAATATGGGTGTTTGTAGAGCGGCAGTTAGATTTAGAAGCTAGGGGGTTAATATGGGTGTTTGTAGAGCGACAGTTAGATTTAGAAGCTAGGGGGTTAATATGGGTGTTTGTAGAGCGGCAGTTAGATTTAGAAGCTAGGGGGTTAATATGGGTGTTTGTAGAGCGACAGTTAGATTTAGAAGCTAGGGGGTTAATATGGGTGTTTGTAGAGCGACAGTTAGATTTAGAAGCTAGGGGGGTTAATATGGGTGTTTGTAGAGCGACAGTTAGATTTAGAAGCTAGGGGGTTAATATGGGTGTTTGTAGAGCGACAGTTAGATTTAGAAGCTAGGGGGTTAATATGGGTGTTTGTAGAGCGACAGTTAGATTTAGAAGCTAGGGGGTTAATATGGGTGTTTGTAGATCGGCAGTTAGATTTAGAAGCTAGGGGGTTAATATGGGTGTTTGTAGAGCGGCAGTTAGATTTAGAAGCTAGGGGGTTAATATGGGTGTTTGTAGAGCGGCAGTTAGATTTAGAAGCTAGGGGGTTAATATGGGTGTTTGTAGAGCCCTAGACACTGCGTCTCTGAGGTCATGGAAAGTGAACCTTTGAGCAGAGAGACAGAATGCTGTTTGTTTTGTACCTGTGGTTGTCTCTGAGATGCAACCTTTGAAATGTGTGTGTGTGTGTGTTTTGCTCTATGGCCACGCTTATGCTCCCGCTGTGAAGCAATACCAATCAGTCATGTCGAGCCCAGCGTTTCCTAAAGGTTAGCCTAACAACAGGTGTGTGTTCAGACTGCATGACGCCAGCCTTTAAATTAGACCTACAATACAAGCTTTCACAGACTACAAAACAATCTCTACACAATATTCTCACTTTAGGGAAGCCTGATGAAGAACATTTTGAGTAGTGAATGCTACAATATTTTTTAGAAAATATACTCAGCAAAAATATAAACGCAACGTGACAATTTCAAAGATTTTACTGAGTTACAGTTCATATAAGGAAATCAGTCTATTTAAATAAATAAAATAGGCCCTAATCTATGAATTTCACATGACTGGGCAAGGGCGCAGCCATGAGTTGGCCTGGGAGGGCATAGGGCCCACCCACTGGGGAGCCAGGCCCAGCCAATCAGAATTAGTTTTTCCCCACAAAAGAGCTTTATTAGAGACAGAAATACGCCTCAGCACCCCCTCAGACGATCCCGCAGGTGAAGAAGCCGTATGTGAAGGTCCTGGATTGGCGTGGTTACACAGGGTCTGTGGTTGTGAGGCCGGTTGGACGTACTGCCAAGTTCTCTAAAACTATATTGGTGGCACCTTATGGTAGCTAAATTAACATTAAATTCTCTGGCAACAGCTCTGGTGGACATTCCTGCAGTCAGCATGCCAATTGCGCGCTCCATCAAAACTTGAGACATCTGTGGTATTGTGTTGTGACAGAACTACACATTTTAGAGTGGCCTTTTTATTGTCCCCAGGAAAAGGTGCACCTGTGTAATAACCATGCTGTTTAATCAGCTTATTGATATGCCACACCTGTCAGGTGGATGGATTATTTTGGCAAAGGAGAAATGCTCACTAACAATCAAATGTATTTATAAAGCCCTTTTTACATCAGCAGATGTCACAAAGTTCTAATACAGAAACCCAGCCTAAAACCCCAAACAGCAAGCAATGCTGGTCCTCCGGGAGGAGGGAGAGAATTATATTTAGCATACTTAAGTTCACACTGGACACCAGATAAGACAGGAGAATTTCACCAGATAGGACAGACTGACCCTAGCATCCACCGGCACATAGACAATTGCAGCATAGATACTGGAGGCTGAGACAGGGAGGGTCGGTGGACACTGTGACCTCACCCACTTTGCCAAAGCACAGTCCCCACACCCCTAGAGAGATATCAAAATACCAACTTACTACCCTGAGACAAGGCTGAGTATAGCCCACGAAGATCTCCTCCGCCGCACAAGCCCGAGGGGGCACAAGAACGGACAGGAAGATCACATCAGTGACTCAACCCACTCAAGTCGAGTATAGCGCAAAAAAGCCTGGCACGATGTGAAGCACCCCTGCTAGGGACGGCATGGAAGAACACTAGTAGGCCAGTGACCCAGCCTCCGTAATAGGGTCAGAGGCAGAGAATCCCAGTGGAGAGAGGGGAGCATGCCAGGCAGAGACTGCAAGGCCGGTTCGTCACTCAAGTGCCTTGCCATTCGCCTTAGCACCCCTGGGCCAGACTACACTCAATCATAGGACCTACTGAGGAGATGAGTCTTCAGTAAAGACTTAAAAGTCTCTCACATGGATAGACAGACCATTCCATAAATATGTTGCTCTATAGGAGAAAGCCCTGCCTCCAGCTGTTTTCTTAGAGATTCTAGGGACAATAAGGAGGCCTGCATTATTTGACCGTAGCGTAAGTGTAGGTACTATATGTACGGCAGGACCAAATCGGAGAGATGACTAGGAGCAAGTCCATGTAATGCTTTGTAGGTTAGCAGTAAAACCTTAATCAGCCCTAGTCTTAACAGGATGTCAGTGTAGAGAGTCTAGCACTGGAGTAATATGATTAAATCTTTTGGTTCTATTGAATTTTCTAGCAGAGGTATTTAGCACTATACTGAAGTTTATTTAGTGCTATATCCGAGTAGACGGCGTGTAGAGCATTGCAGTAGACTAATCTAGAAATGACAAGCATGGATTCGTTTTACTGCATCATTTTTGGACAAAACATTTCTAATTTATTTTGCAATGTTACGAAGATGGAAAAAAGCTGCCCTTAAAGTATTCTTCATATGTTCGTCAAAAGAAAGATCAGGGTCCAGAGTAACGCCGAGGTCCTTCAGTTTTATTTGAGACGACTGTACAACCATCAAGACTAATTGTCAGATCAAACAGCAGATATCTTTGTTTCTTGGGACCTAGAACTAGCACCTCTGTTTTGTCCGAGTTTAAAATAAAAAAATTGGCCGCCTTCCACTTCCTTATGTCTGAAACACAGGCTTCCATGTTTTATCGAAATGTACAGCTGTGTGTCGTCTGCATAGCAGTGAAAGTTGACATTGTGTTTCCGAATGACATCATCAAGAGGTAGAATATATAGTGAAAACAATAGTGGTCCTAAAACGGAACCTTGAGGAACACGACACTTACAATTGAGGACAAACCATCCACAGAGATGAACTGATATATTTCCGACAGATAATATCTAAACCAGGCAAGAACTTGTCCATGTAGACCAATTAGGGTTTCCAATCTCTCCAAAAGAATGTGGTGAGTGATGGTGTCAAAAGCGGTACTAAGCTCTAGGGGCACGAGGACAGATGCAGAGCCTTGTTCTGACTCCATTAAAAGGTAATTTACCACCTTCACGAGAACAGTCTCAGTGCTATGATGGGGTCTAAAACCAAACTGGAGTGTTTCATATACATTATTTGTCTTCTGGAAGGCAGTGAGTTGCTGCGCAACAGCTTTTTCCAAAAATGTTGAGAGGAATGGGAGATTCGATATAGGCCGATGTAGTTTTTTGGGGAGGTCACGGTTTTGCTTTTTTAGGAGATGCTTTATTACTGCCACTTTTAGTGAGTTTGGTACAGATGCGGAAGATAGGGATCTGTTTATTATGTTCAACATAGGAGGGCCAAGCACAGGTAGTAGCTCTTTCAGTTGGAATAGGGTTGAGTAGGCAGCTGGAAGGTTTAGAGGCCATGACTATGTTCTTAAATGTGTAGAGAGAAACAGGATTAAAAAAACGTAAGTGTCTCCGTTGATCTTAGGTCCTGGCAGTTCTGTGCAGACTCAGGACAACTGAGTTTTGGTGAAATACGCAGATACAAAGAGGAGTCCGTAATTTGCTTTCTAATGATCATTATCTTTTTGTCGAAGTTCATGAATTCATCACTGCTGAAGTGAAGGCCATCCTCTCTTGGGGAATGCTGCTTTTTAGTTAGCTTTGCGACAGTATCAAAAATACATTTTGGATTGTTTTTATTCTCCTCAATCAGGTTGGACAAGTACGTTGATCGAGCAGCAGTGAGGGCTCTTTGATATTGCACAGTACTGTCTTTCCAAGCTAGTTGGAAGACTTCCATTTTGGTGGAGTGCCATTTCCGTTCCAATTTTCTGGAAGCTTGCTTCAGGGCGCAGGTATTTTCTGTATACTAGGGAGCTAATTTCTTGTGATAAATGTTTTTTGTTTTTAGAGGTGTGACTGCATCTAGTGTATTACGCAAGGTTCAATTTAGATCCTCAGTTAGGTGGTTAACTGATTTTTGTACTCTGACGTCCTTGGGTTGGTGGAGGGAGTCTGGAAAGGCATTTTAGAATCTTTGGGTTGTCCGAGAATTTATAGCACGGCTTTCGATAATCTTTGTTGGGGTCTGAGCAGATTATTTGTTGCGATTGCAAACGTAATAAGATGGTGGTCCGATAGTCCAGTATTATGAGGAAAAACATTTAGATCCACAATATTTATTCCATGGGACAAAATTAGATCCAGGGTATGACTGTGGCAATGCGTAAGCACATGTTGGACAAAACCCACTGAGTCGATGATGGCTCCGAAAGCCATTTGGAGTGGGTCTGTGGACTTTTCCATGTGAATATTATCTGCCATGACAACAAGGTCCGATAGGAATTCAGGGAACTCGGTGAGGAATGTTGTGTATGGTCCAGGAGGCCTGTAAACACTAGCTATAAAAAGTGATTGAGTAGGCTGCATAGATTTCATGACTAGAAGCTCAAAAGACGGAAACGCAGTCTTTTTTTAAATTATTATTGACATTTGCTGTCGTAAATGTTAGCAACACCTCCGCCTTTGCAGGATGCGCGAGGGATATGGTCAGTAGTGTAACCCGGAAGAGAGGCCTCATTTAACACAGAAAATTCATCAGGCTTGAGCCATGTTTCAGTCAGGCCAATCACATCAAGGTTATGATCAGTGGTTAGTTCATTGACTGTGACTGCCTTGGAAGTGAGGGATCTAACATTAAGTAGTACTATTTTGAGATGTGAGATATTATCACAGTCTCTTTCGATAATGACAGGAATGGAGGAGGTCCATTCCTGTCATGTAAAGAAAACAAAATCTGAGAGATACGTTTTTTGTCCATATGGAACATTTCTGGGATCTTTTATTTCAGCTCACACTTTACATGTTGATTTATATTTTTGTTCAGTATAAATTATTAGTCTGTTCTAAAAACATGTATTTTTCACTTTCTGACTAGGCTGTAGATAAACAATACAAGGTTTCACAGACTCAAACGATTTTATACGCAATGTACTCAGTTTAGCGAAGCCTGATGAAGACTATTTAAAGTTGTGAATGCTACACAATTTATGTGAAATGTTATTATTTTGTCAAAAATACATGCATTTTCCTCGATCTGGATACTCCAACTAGGCTGTAGATATAGGCCTATACAACCCCTATAACCCATCGTCAGGCAACCAGCCCTACTCCTCGTGAGACTCTACTCTGACCAACACACCTTGTTAATACAGAACAAATACTACAGGATCTATCAGGCTTAACATCACAACCTCTACTCACCTATCATATCCTGCCTCTACACCTGTCTGTCAGTGTCAACAGTACTCTTACTTTTCTTGCTTTGTTACTTTTCTCCTCTCTCTTTCCCTTCCTCTTCTCTCTCCCCAGCCTGTAGCTCTCTGTGTTGTGGTGTGGCCCCTGGTTTGGCCTCTGGCCCCCGAGGGCCTCCAGGTGGCTCCCTGATGCACTGTGTCATGAAGCTGGCCTCTGGGATTGCCCACGACAACAGCCCTGTCCAGCAGCTGGCCTTCTCCCTGCTGGCCAACCTGGCAATCAACAAGGACTGTAAAGGAGTCCTGCAGAAGGTAATGTACTACATTATTACCCCTATTACATTACCCTTACCACATTATCACCAAACCTGGCCACCAACAAGGACTGTAAGGGAGTCCTGCGGAAGGTAATGTACTACATTATTACCACTATTACATTACTACATTACCCTAACCACATTATCACCAAACCTGGCCCTGCAGAAGGTAATGTGATTGGAGATGGTGTCAATGTGACTACTGGTTTAAAAAGTGTCTTCACTGTAAATACTGCAAGTTGAGTCACTTGTTTTCAAAATCTTTTTAAGCTTTAACAAAGCTCCTCTCGATTTCACGTGTCTTTCTCAGTTTCAATCAAAACCTGGCTGAATCTCATTTCTCTCTCTCCCTCCAGAGTAACTTCCTGCAGCTGTTCCTGTCCCTGCCTGTCCCTAAGCCAGGCAGTAAGACTGGTCCCGGTGCCGGGGGGCTGGTGGGCTTGTGGCTGAGGCTACTCCTGAGTGTCTCCTTCGGGGAGGACGGCCAGCTGAGTGTCCTGAGGCTGACAGGAGCCCTGGACCTCCTCGCTGACCTGGCCGCTACGCAGCCCCAACGCCACCGTCACCATGGCAATGGGAGCAGGCCCATCACCATGGCGGACAACGCCCTCCTCATCCTCCACAATGTCTGTTTCAGCTCCACCAACAAACCCAAAGTACTGGCCCACGGTAGGGATGGAGCACAGGGTATACACATGGATGTTTTTATCAGAGAGAGAGAGAGTGAGAGAGACAGGGAGAGATGTTGAGAAATGGTTTCTGTGTTTAAATTGCACTATTCCTACCCTTGCATCACGTTTAAGGTTTACACAAAATGTAATCCGATGACATCTTAGGGGGGCTTCTTTGAATTCATATTTGTAGTTTCCAGTGGAAAGCTTTGGCTTCCTGTATGCATGTGTGAATGTAAAAGGTGGGTGTTTGATATGAAATGAAAGCTGTTACATCCTCTCTTTTGATACTTTGGCCTAAACACTGTGCTGAACTGAAAAGGAAACGATATCGGCATGTGTGAACAGAAGTAGTCTTTGTTACAACATCACACCCTGTCAAACCTGCTAATCTTTTCTAATGATGTGTCATTTTATGAATGGGAAATGAATAATACTTTATGTCCAACATTATTATATGTCTCAATTTCAATTGAATCCTCCAGAAACAACAGAACAAACCCAAATATACTAATAGAAAAAATATATATTTGTCCAGATAAGGCCATGAGGGTGCTGGTGTCCTGTCTGAAGTGTAAAGAGACTGAGGTCCGCTCTATAGGAGCCTCGGCCCTATGGGCCCTGCTCCACAACTACCAGAAGGTACACAAACATCGTTTTTAGAATCATAAGAGCTCATTATATGAAGTACAGCTGTCTCTAACCTGCCGTTGTGATTCCTCATCTAAGGCCAAGACCACTTTGAAGTGTCCCTCTGTCAGACTCAGGGTGGATGAAGCCTATAAAGCTGCTAAGAAAGGTATGCTTTCCACCTTTAGTCCAGACTCTGAATGTGCTGAAAATGTTTGTGTCACAGTCCTGTTGTTATTGTGCTCTATTGCCTCAATTCTTATGTGTGTGCCTATCTTTTATTGTCAGATGCAGAGAAAAAGCCTGACACCATGAACACCTACCTGTTGAAGTGCCTTGAGAACTTAACTCAGCTGCTGAATACCTGACTGACATATTGATGCCATCTAACAGAATGTAGACACCCTGAAACCTTATTTATATTTGAAGTGAATATATGAGTGCAAACTCGATACGGTAGATGTCTTTTTTTAATGTCCCTACATCTTTTCTATGATTTGTGTGATGTTTTTGTATGTTTTGTACATATTTTGGGGATTGAATCATACATTAAAGTAAATAATGATGGATGAAAAAGTCTGGCTCACTTTTATGTTTTACAACACAAGATACTATCATGATTCAGAATGACATATTCTTAACCTGATACCTTCCCTGAACCTATAAGACAACTCCAACATATACAGTGCATTTGGAAAGTATTCAGACCCCTTGACTTTTTCCACATTTTGTTATGTTACAGCCTTATTCTAAAATGGATTAAATCGTTTTTTCCATCAATCTACACACAATACCGCATAATGACAAAGCAAAATCAGGTTTTTATACATTTTTTGCAAATTGTATTAAAAATAAAATACTGATATCACATTTACATAAGTATTCAGACCCTATACTCAGTACTTTGTTGAAGCCTCGAGTCTTCTTGGGTATAACGCTACACACTTGGCACACCTGTATTTGGGGAGTTTCTCCCATTCTTCTCTGCAGATCCTCTCAAGCGCTGTCAGGTTGGATGGATCTCTCTGTATTTTGCTCCGTTCATCTTTCCCTCGATCCTGACTAGTCTCCCAGTCCCTGCCACTGAAAAACATCCCCACAGCATGATGCTGCCTTGGTTTTTGCTCTGTCATGCACTGTCAACTGTGGGACTTTATATAGACAGGTGTGTGCCTTTCCTAATCATGTCCAATCAATTGAATTTACCAAAGGGGGACTCCAATCAAATTGTAGAAACATCTCAAGGATGATCAATGGAAACAGGATGCACCGGAGCTCAATTTCGAGTCTCATAGCAAAGGGTCTGATTACTTATAAAAATGTCTAATTACCTATTTTTGCTTTGTCATTATGGGGTATTGTGTGTAGATTGATATTTCATCCATTTTAGAATAAGGCTGTAATGTAACAAAATGTGGAGAAGGGGTCTGAATACTTTCCGAATGTACTGTAGCCTTGAATAAGTACAATGATACCATTTCCTCTATATGAGGCCTGTGTAGGAAAGGCTGTCATTTTCAGAGAGCGCAACAATGGTGGAACTGTGGCTGGAAACAGGAGATATCACCTCTGGTCTTGTAAACACCAATACCACCTTTCAGTCAAACACACAGCTAGCCAGAGCTACTGCAGTACTACACACAGAAAGTAGTGCTTCACACAATAATTCCCAGTAGCTAAATATATCTTTATAATTACTAGTCAGTAGTTTACAATAAATCACTGCAACACACAGCACCTCTCTGTAGTAGCCTAATAGCATAAGCTAGCAGGACTAAGCTTTCCACCCACCACTAACCCTGCATATAAAGTGTCCCTCAATGTAGAATGAGCTAACAATGGGTTAGCATGGAGTGTCCCCCATGTAGAGCGAGAGACAGCTAGTAGGAAGTGCAGCCCTGTTGCCTCTGCTCTCCACTCATCTCATCAATGCAGCTTTCATTCTGCCTCAGAGGGCCAAGATGGAGGCTGTACAAAAGGACCACTGGTACTTCATGGTACTCCTCATCTTTCTCTCCAGTCTCAAAGGTATGGTTATGGCACTTTTTGTTATTTTAATGAGTAATGTTGATATATAAATATACATGTTTTGTATACTTGTACATTATGGATTATAAAGCAGAGTACTTGAAAGTTGTTGGTTTAGCTTGGTAGGCTATTTGTTGTCTTGCATTTGGTAAAAATTTAAGTTTACTGCTAAGTCTCAACATGAAACATTATTACTGAAATATTCACCCCAATGGGTTTTAGTATTTATTTAGTTGCTTGAAGATTGCATACCATGAGCTGTTAGGATTAAAACTACAAAGGCTGATTCTGTTTGACTTCTCATTGCCCTTAATCTCTATGCACGTCTCCATAACAATCAGACTGCGTTCAGACATTCTCTCTTCAACTCTTAATTAGGAGACTACAGTAACACCAACCATCTCATCAGCTTCTCAAACGTCCCTTTACTCTTACACACCCAGGACAGAGTCCATGTTAATGAGTTAGTCTTTAGACGGCCAGTGGGCAACGCTCCCTTATTACCGTTACATTTTAGTCATTTAGCAGACGTTCTTATCCAGAGCCACTTAGTTAGTGAGTGCATACATTTTTCATACTCTTACCTTAATGGGACAAACCTGTCAGACTAGCTATCTCTCCAAGGGATTTTTTTTGTCTAGATCGAGGTCTGATTGAAGACTGACCTGTTTGATCATCAGCTATTGCCATTTCTGTTGATTTGTGTGGGCTAATATTATCCTAATTAGTGATAACCAGGGGAGAGACTCAAAAGAGGGAAATGTATGTGATGTCTGCTTCATCTTGAGCAGCTGATTTACGTGATGAGGGTTCTTCTTACATGCTTTTCATTCTGCTCTATGCAGCATTTCCATGTCATAATTCCAGTGATTAATTATTTTTACATTATAGTCATTTAGCAGACGCTCTTATCCAGAGCAACTTACAGTTAGTGAGTGCATACATTTTTCATACTGGCCCCCCGTGGGAAACGAACCCACAACCCTAAACCCTGGCGTTGCAAGTGACATGCTCTAGCAACTGAGCTACACAGGACCCAAATAATCTGATTACCAAATAAAAAAATTAACTGGAGATAACCTTAGGTCAGAATTATTTTCTTGGAATGACTCATATTCCTGATGAACTGACCAGGTAAAATTAGATAATGTAACACTGTACACGTATGAAAACATGCACTCTGCCATGTCCAGTTTCTGTGCAGCAGAGAAATGGTGTTACCACGGTGAAGCTGGAGGAGGGGATGGTTCTAGGGTGTGTGTGTCCATGGGAAGGGAACCTCAGCATGGTCTCCTGGACCAAACTGATCCGGTTTGAGAAGGCCCCTGTAGCCGTGTACCACCCTGAGTACGGAGTGTCCATCTCCCAGTCCTACCAGACCAGGATCCAATTCCTGAAGACCACACCCATGGACGGCAGTATCACCATCAGTATGGTCACCCAGGAGGATGCAGGGCTCTACCACTGCTCTGTTCAAACCTTTCCTAAAGGATCCTGGGCTAGAGACATAAGGGTGGAGGTGGAGGACACAGTGACTCTAGAGGAGGGTGATGCAGGTAGTGAAGCAGGTACAGTCTAGGACTTCTTGTATATTTTCATTTAGAATATGCTGTTTACACTTGAAATAATCGCGTTTGACTAGCTAGTACCAAATGCTTTGACTCATAATCGTGATTGTTTTAATCAATCCCAGTGTTATTACTATGCCCGTGCGACTCTCATCGATGTCTATTTATTAGTTTTATGTAATAAATCCTTTTGACAGTAACCTTCCAAATGGTAATTCATTCATAAACCTTTTTTTCCCCATATGTACTTGGAAACTAAGTGTTTATTTCTTAGGCTTCAGGAATGTGACTGAAAAAGTGTCCCAGCTCTTGGAATTTTTTTTACAAAATTAACTGATTGAATGTATAAGGGGGATATTGGCGAACAAATGCCGTGGTCAAGGCTACGACGGCGCCGGTGCAATGAGTGGAGCTTACTCAGGTGTTCAAATCAGACCGAGAGCCTGTTTCTTATGTAGGCCTAGTTCTTTGAGTTTTAGTTTAGAAAACGATCTCCGCAGAAGCGGCAGTTACAGGGATGGTAAAAACGGCTTGATTGTCATAGCAACATCAGGGAAAATGGGCAGAAGGGAAGAGTGCTTCAAACACAGCAGTTCTGCAACATCTTTCATTGAGCCTCAAATTCTCCTTAATTGCCGGCCTCAATACGTTATGGAAAGAATGTAACTGTTTATAAAGCTCTGGTGACAGGTTGTCTGGACACTGAACAGCCAATACATTGGTAGATGCAAACAGATTATCATATAGCGGATAACAGTTATTGTGGGTTTGAAAAATAATAATAACTGTTTGCGATTTAAGTTCATAATGGTGAACCGGCGTTTGAGTTGTGTGGTTGCGATATCAACAGCCCCTTATCTCTGGTATATCTTAGCATGCATCATTTAACACTAAGTTTAAATTGTGTGCAGTTCAATGGACATATAATGCACAATGTCTCAGGACTGTCGGTTGGCAATGCTCAGTATAGAAAACAGTCGGGCCGCAACCTGGACCTACAGGCAGTGGTGAAAACATTTGCACACAGGAGACAAGGGGAGTCTCAAATTTGATTTAGGACTAATTTAATATACCTTGAATATTGCACCCCATTTGTGTAGGCTATTAGCCAGAGTTCAACAATAGGTGGCTGAACTTATCCTCAAGCAAACTACTTTTTTCCTCACTGTTAGGCTATTTGATGTGTAATTTTTATAAAAAGTTTATAAATAACACCTAAATCGCAGCTAAAGACGGTATATATAGATATACAATAGTACACTGCATAATGAAACAATTCCTAGTAAACTAGTGTTTTTAGCAGGGATAGACTATTATCTTTCTATCCAAGCTGGGAGAGAGCGCGAGGATGGCTCATGTCATGCAGGTCCCGGTAGCCAATGCAGGACAGCTGTATATTCAAAAAAATAAAACATCGGTAGCTGGTTAGTATTCCGTTGTATCGAAAATTAATTTGACTATCTGCACTGTTTGAATTTCCAACTTTAATTACTGAAAAGGTAATTACATTGTCAGCAGTCTAAAAATGGCAGCATTGCGAGGCAATGTACATCACCGGGGCCAAGCTTCCTGCCATCCAGGATCTCTATACCAGGCGGTGTCAGCCATTAGACTCCTGAACATCTAATCAAATGGCTACTCAGACTATTTGTATTGCCCCCCCCCCCTTATTATCTATGCATAGTCACTTTAATAACTCTACCTACATGTACATATTACCTCAATTACCTCGACTAACCGGTGCCCCCGCACATTGACTCGGTACCGGTACCCCCTGTATATAGCCTCGCTATTGTTATTTTTACTGCTGCTCATTATTTATGTGTTACTTTTATTTCGTATAATTTTATATTGTATTTTTTAGTGATTTATTTTGGTATTCTTTCTTAAAACTGCATTGTTGGTTAAGGGCTTGTAAGTAAGCATTTCACTGTAAGGTCTACACCTTTTGTATTCGGCGCATGTGACAAATAAAATTTGATTTGATTTGAACTGGTGTGGCTGAAATAGCCAAATCCACAAATTTGAATTGGTGTCCACATACTTTTGTATATACTGTATAGTGTATTGTCTCAGCATTTTCTGCCTTTGTTTTGTAATTTCACTGGATCACAGATGAAGGAGAAACTGACATCCACACCAGAGAACCTGAGCCTGAGGTGATCGAAGCGGACACTGAACTAATCGCAGAGAGGAGCGACAACCTGACTATGAGCTGCAACCACGAACACAACGGGACCGTGTATGAGGTCACTGTCGAGAAGCTAGGCCATGGTAGCGCCAGTGGCGTGGGCATCATGGCGGTGTGTCGGCTGGAGAATGGAGGTCTGTTTAGAGTAGACTACACCCACAGGGGGATAGTGAACTGTTCAGATAGACTGGACACCAGTCTGCAGCTCAATGACGTGGGCGAGGAAGACGGAGGGTTGTATAGATGCCTCTTCAATACGGACGCTGGGGTACAGACCACCACTGTGCTGCTGACTGTACTTAGCCCAGGTGAGAGGTCAGAGTTAAAACATTATCAGACTAATTGTAACCAGCCAAGGTCATTTCAGACATTGAACTTAATTACTAATACAGTGAAAACATGTATTTAGTTGCACAGTAACATTGAGACCTTGAAAGCCTGGGTAGAACAGTCCCCCTGTGAAAGCAACCTCATATTTCCATGACAATGATCTACACTGAACAAAAATACAAATGCAACATGTAAAGTGCTGGTCCAATGTTTTGTGAGCTGAAATAAAAGGTACCTGAACATTTCCATATGTACAAAAATATTATTTCTCTAAAATGTTGTGCACAAATTTGTTTATATCCCTGTTAGTAAGCATTTTAAACTTTGTCAAGATAATCCATCCACCTGACAGGTGTGGTATATCAAGAAGCTGATAATCATTACACAGGTGCACCTTGTGCTGGGGACAAAAGGCCACTCTAAAATTTGCATTTTCTTGTTGTTGTTGTACACTCTTTTTCTCCACAATTTTGATCTTGTCTCATTGCTGCAACTCCCCAACAAGATCCTGCGGCTCATTTGTGAGGAGCATAAAAAAAATAAAAAAAGTATCTGTGACCAACAGATGCATATCTGTATTCCCAGTCATGTGAAATCCATAGATTAGGGCCTAATGAATTTATTTCAATTTACTGATTTCCTCAAATGAACTGTAACTCAGTAAAATCTTTGAAATTGTTGCATGTTGCATTTATATTTTTGTTTAGTCTAGATCAAGATGCAACATAGAGACAAGGTATTAATTAGGCTGTGTATACACATGCAGCTCTGCTTACAATGACTTCATACACACAGTGAGTCACATAGTGACACAGGATGTGGTGAAGGCTGTTGACGGTTTGGTACAGGTGCAAAACGGAATTACTCTTATTTCGTAGATGAGTGGTGTGTTTGGGGAGAGAGGGAGGTGTTTTAAACAAGTGTTTAGCAAACCTTTTTGACCCGTGACCGACCTAAAGAGTTTGGAGTTATCTTGTAACACACCAAGTTGACAAAAATAACGTTTCTACCCAGTCTTTAAGACACAACGGGTAAAGGAATTACACACGGCCCACCAGTCAGTCAGGACCTACCATTTTGGAAACACAGGTTAACAAACAACCATCTAACGTGCTCTTTCCTCCCTCCTCCTCTCTTTTCTCCCTCCATTTCAGTTGAATTCAGCCTGTCTGAGTATCTAATCTACATCTACATTGGAGGGGGAGTGTCAGGACTCCTACTGCTGCTCTCTATCATTGTAATACTGGTCGTGTGGCAAAGGTACAGTAAGCGTCGACTTTCTACACTCTTTCATCATGCAGAGACAATTTACAGTTATATTTACTCTAGTCTTAGCCTAGGTAAACTTAAAAAATATTCAGTGGACACATAGATTAATACTTTATTTGCAGAAGGCCCCTTTGTACCTATTGCCCCTTTACACTGTCAAGCTTTATTTGGATGTGATCTGTATGTGATACATGTAAAAGTTCCACATATTCTTACTAGTAAATACCTCTCACAGACCATGCATTAGTCATCCCAGTTAGAGGTAAATAGGCTACTGGAGATAGGTACTCATTTGTTAGAGAATAAACTTGTTGCTGTGAAATTCCAATTTCCCCCAACCTTCCTTCCCTCCCTCCATCCCTCTCCTGCACCATATGTCTGAAAGGCGGCCCACCGCTCACACTGAGTTTTAGTCGGAGAGTGTACTTTCATTTTGCTTTTTTAGCGAGGAGTGTAGGTCCTGTACTTCCAGTAGAGTGTGCCCTTTAGGAGTGTGTGTGTGTGTGTGTGTGTGTGTCTGTCTCTCTGACTCTCTATCTGTATCTCTGTCTGTCTGTCTCTCTGACCCTCTATCTGTTTCTCTGTCTCTCTGACTCTCTCTGTCTCTCTGACTGTCTGTCTCTCTGACTCTCTCTGTCTCTCTGTCTGTCTGTCTCTCTGACTGTCTGTCTCTCTGACTCTCTCTGTCTCTCTGACTGTCTGTCTCTCTGACTCTCTCTGTCTCTCTGTCTGTCTATCTCTCTGACTGTCTGTCTCTCTGACTCTCTCTGTCTCTCTGTCTGTCTGTCTCTCTGACTCTCTCTGTCTCTCTGTCTGTCTGTCTCTCTGACTCTCTATTTCTTCAGAAAGAAGAAGAGAAGAGAGGAGTACAGAATCAAACTGCATCCAGCTGCGAGACGGGTAAAAATATAACATTATCTCTTGTCATTTCCTAATCATGTGGATGCTAATAAAATAGCACAATATCTTGTTTCCATGTATCAGTAAGTGCTTTTCCATTAATGTGGCACATCGCTAACATAATTTTAATATAGCTCCTAATGTCTAATGTCTTTGTAGTCCTGCAACAACTATGAGAACGTTCCTGTGTATGACAGGATGAGGAATGGGACCAATCAGAGAGAAGATAGCCCAGTGTATGCCAACATACACACCATATGTCCACACACTAAAAGGAAGAGATAGGGAGCGGTACTGTGTTACAGACCCGTCTGACCTCTATCATGCTGTAACAGTGGCACAGCAACAGTCTCCCCATTTGAACATTCATGGATTTGATATTCAACCTCTTATAGTGGTCAAAGACTGTAGGACATAATCATTCATATAACTGCAAAGTAGGCCGGTAAACTATGTATCAGTCTGATTTACACTTTGTTTGCCCTCAATCTATGCATCTCTGTGTAATCCCTTGAAACATTGAAGGTTTGTTTAGATATACATTTGCCACTAACAACATGTAAAACACACATTTTGTATAATATATTGTTGAAGGCTTTACATGCAGAAGTAATATAACTACCCTAACAAACTGTAATTCAAAGCTTTCTAATCACCGTCCCAGCCCCATTCAAATCCTTAGTTGTCCCTAACTCAATTGTGTGGCAATGAACAAACCAATCATGCTGTACCATCCCCTGGGAATGCTGTATTTTCCTGTTGTAGTTATGCAGATTGGGTCCTGTAAGTTCTTATGGAATGCTGTAATGTTATATTATCATGGAATTGCACTAATGTTAATTCACAAAATGATGATAGTCAATTGAAACATACTGTACTATTGTATTTTTTTAAAATATCTAAGCCATAGATCAAATATTTCTTCTCTTTCTAGCTGTAGAATCTAGATGAATGCTGTGATTAGAAATTCTTCTGACACTGTTGGACAAAAATGCAATTCTATTCCCAGCTGAGAGTAAAATGGAGGTCTTGGGAATGAAAGATGTCTTGGGCTCTCAGCAAGAAGAGGAGGACGCAAATAATGAAAGAATAATGGACAATTTACATTCGGAATACAGGGTTTTAGTCTTGTTCATTTATTAAGCCTACTTGTCTGCGTCGGTACAATAGGTGCTGATACTGTGTTTCTCTGTGACTTTAATGACCCCATTTGGACTAAATAAAACCTACTCTACTGTGACATGATTTGGTCTCTTCTGGGAGTGTTTGGCCGGGATTCAATCAAAGGTGTGTTGTAGACAAGGGCATTGCACTTTACTTTTAAAGGTCATTTACGCATGTGCCGACATCCGCAACACTTGCCGTGAATGCGATCTCCGCGAATGTCCGGAACATTAACTTTTAAAGCAAATTGCAATGTGCTTCTCTACAATGCGCTTTGATTGAATCCCTGCCATAGCAACTGCATTTAGCCCTGTTGCATGTTGGGTAAATCTGCACAGAAATGTATTGTCATAAAAATAAAAAATAAAAACATCTTTATACATTGCCAGCATGTACATTCAATTTATTATCTTTCGTCATCAAAAAAACATTACATATATACATTTAGCGAGTGAACAATGTAATCCTACACTCAATGTATTAAAAGTGCTATTAACAAATATTACGACAAAGTAACAAAACACAAAAGCATGTAGTGTGTGACTGTTTAGACACAAACATCAAACTAACATTGAGGTGGTAGGAATATTACCATTTTGTAATGTAGTGTAATGTACAGTGGTGTAAAGTACTTAAGTAAAAACACTTTAAAGTACTACTTAAGTCATTTTTTGGGGGTAACTGTACTTTACTTTACTATTTATATTTTTGACAACTTTTACTTTTACTTCACTACATTCCTTAAGAAAAGAATGTACTTTTTACTCCATACATGTTCCCTGACACCTAAAAGTACTTGTTACATTTTGAATGCTTAGCAGGGCAGGAAAATTGTCAAATTCACACACTTATCAAGAGAACATCCCTGGTCATCCCTACTGCCTCTGATCTGGCAGACTCACTAAACACACATGCTTCGTTTGTAAATGATGTCTGAGTGTTGGAGTGTGCCCCTGGCTATCCATATACAGTGAGGGAAAAAAGTAATTGATCCCCTGCTGATTTTGTACGTTTGTCCACTGACAAAGAAATGATCAGTCTATAATTTTAATGGTAGGTTTATTTGAACAGTGAGAGACAGAATAACAACAAAACAAAAAAATATTCGCAAATGGAAGAAACACAAAAGAACTGTCAATCTCCATCAAGGGCTTCATGCAAGATCTCACCTCGTGGAGTTGCAATGATCATGAGAACGGTGAGGAATCAGCCCAGAACTACACGGGAGGATCTTGTCAATGATCTCAAGGCAGCTGGGACCATAGTCACCAAGAAAACAATTGGTAACACACTACGCTGTGAAGGACTCAAATCCTGCAGCGCCCGCAAGGTCCCCCTGCTCAAGAAAGCACATATACAGGCCCCTCTGAAGTTTGCCAATGAACATCTGAATGATTCAGAGGAGAACTGGGTGAAAGTGTTGTGGTCAGATGAGACCAAAATGGAGCTCTTTGGCATCAACTCAACTCGCTGTGTTTGGAGGATGAGGAATGCTGCCTATGACCCCAAGAACACCATCCCCACTGTCAAACATGGAGGTGGAAACATTATGCTTTGGGGGTGTTTTTCTGCTAAGGGGACAGGACAACTTCACCGCATCAAAGGGACAATGGACGGCGCCATGTACCGTCAAATCTTGGGTGAGAACCTCCTTCCCTCAGCCAGGGCATTGAAAATGGGTCGTGGATGGGTATTCCAGCATGACAATGACCCAAAATACACGGCCAAGACAACAAAGGAGTGGCTCAAGAAGAGGCACATTAAGGTCCTTGAGTGGCCTAGCCAGTCTCCAGACCTTAATCCCATAGAAAATCTGTGGAGGGAGCTGAAGGTTCGAGTTGCCAAACGTCAGGCTCGAAACCTTAATGACTTGGAGAAGATCTGCAAAGAGGAGTGGGACAAAATCCCTCCTGAGATGTGTGCAAACCTGGTGGCCAACTGTAAGAAATGTCTGACCTCTGTGATTGCCAACAAGGGTTTTGACACCATGTACTAAGTCATGTTTTGCAGAGGGGTCAAATACTTATTTCCCTCATTAAAATGCAAATAAAAAATCAGATCAAATATTTTTTCCCTCACTGTACTCAAAAAACAAGAAAATGGTGCTGTCTGGTTTGCTTAATATAAGGAATTTGAAATTATTTATACTTTTACTTTTGATACTAATGTATATTTTAGACATTACATTTACTTTTGATACTTAAGTATATTTAAAACCAAATACTTTTGGACTTTTACTCAAGTAGCATTTTACTGGGTGACTTTCATTTTTACTTGAGTAATTTTCTATTAAGGTATCTTTACTTTAACTCAAGTATTACAATGGCCACTTTTCCCACCACTGGTAATGTAGTACCATTGAAGACAGAAAATCTCTACTGTGTATTTCTATATTATATTCAAACAAGATGTGACTGACATAAACAGTGTGAGAAATAAATGTAAAGTGGAAAACAGCAAATTATGAATGTCACATAACTACCTGGTACTAATTTGTCTCATTACCACCGTTGTATAAATACTCCAAACAAACTAGAACTACTTTCTCTCCCTACCACATTTGTATAAATACTCATAGCAAACAAAATGGAACTACTTTCTCCCTTTACAGTTGTGTAAAATAGTCGAGATGGATTAATTACCTTAAACACAAGTGTACAGTAATGAGTTTCACACAGTTATCATTGTATCTGATAGATACTGAGAACCTTTTGTAGAAGGGCACTTTCATGTTAAGGTTAAATTGATTCACGTATAATATACAGTAATTAAATAAACAGCTAATTGTGTGCAACTGTGAGATCTAAATATATGATATTTTTTATACTGTGCCCCGGATGTTTCTGGGATTCCATATAAACATATCTACCTCTATGAAAATAAATAATCAAACTTTGACAAAATAATTCACACAACAAAGGAAGTAGCTCAATAGGATAACAGTGTTTCGACTGATTTGCTCATCTGTATACCTCAATAAACTGATTGTCTTTTCTTGTGAACATTGACTTCTTACAATCTGTGAATTTGTGGACACTACCATTTCTCAGATAATGACAGACGACAAGTATTTTTATATTTTTATGGACAAGATTATTTTCAGAATGTCTTGCACCAAAGAGGAGCTTAGGGCGTAGATGTACTAGAACTCATCCCTAACAATAACAGACACGGACCCAGGCCAGAGATGAAGCCTGTGGGTGTCTAGTGCAGTAGTGTCACACTGCAGTCTGCATGCGTCACAAGGCACTTCATACTGGGGCTGGAGGACAGGGCGAGAGGTCTGGGAAACATCAGTAGTCAGACCAAGCGTGGTCACAGTCTGAGGGCTCCAGACAGAAGCCAAACAAACTGCTTGTTCACAAGGGTTGGCGTTAAATAGGCCATAGTCTATACTGTAGGTCCTAGTCAGGTTGGACTTAGATATAGCCTATAGGTGCTAGTCAGATGTGTTCATATTTTAATTGTATGGATTTGTTCATGCGTTTGGAAGTTGGGATGATTTGTATAGATTTTTAAATATGTTGCCTACAGTGTCTATCTCAGACCTGTACTCGTGAACAAGCAAACCATTTTGAATGGAGGGATGTGGTGCTTGTTGCAGGTAAACTGAAATGCCCACAAATATTTCAGAACGTTAGAGTTTTCCCTAATGAGTGGGACCCAGCAGGTGTCAGAACATCAAGGGATGAAAAACACATTCCAATTTTTTGGACCTTCAGTCACAGGACATTAACAACTTACAAACATAACCCTTTTCAGCATTGCTTTGCAATCTGCATAAACTTTTGACATTTCAGAATGTATGATATGCAGTTTGAAAAAATGATATTTAACCAACGAGGGACTTTACAGTGAAATGACCCAAAGTACTCGCAAACACTATGACACGTACAGTACATCTCCCTTTTGAAAACTACAAGACAAATATTTTTGGTGCAATTGTTTTAGCCTATGTTGTCTCACAACGGGTACAAAAAAGTCTAGAATAATATATATATATATATGTACCGCTCTACAATTAACACTATCGTCATAATTTATTAACATACAATGACATATTATACATGTTCCTATACATATTACTACAGCCTTCTAAAGTGTTGGAATGTCCAGATTTGTCCTGTAAGTGCTTGTCATTGGAGCATCCCCTGGTTGCAGTTTGAGCCGTAGCCACTGGAGGGGGAAAGTGCCTCTTCCTGGTGCCGAGAGGACTGCTCTTCTTCTGTCTGTTCAGAGAGGAAGCTGGGGAAGGTCTGTGCTCGGGGGATCATCGTCAGGCTAGTACCTGGAAACAACAGGAGAAGACAGTGGTGAGGAACAGGATAGTCGCTCTGGCTACAGTCCATACTAGGTCATACAGTGCCTTCAGAAAGTATTCATACCCCTTGACTTATTCCACATTTTGTTGTGTTACAGCCTTAATTCAAAATTGATTAAATATGTTTTTTTGTCTCACCCATCTACACATAATACCCCATAATGACAAAGTGAAAACATATTTGTAGAAATTTTACCACATTTATTGAAAATGAAATACAGAAATGTCTTATTTACGCAATTATTCACACCCATGAGTCAATACATGTTAGAATCACCTTTGGCAGCGATTACAGCTGTCTTTCTGAGTAAGTCTCTAAGAGCTTTGCACACCTGGGTTGTACAATATTTGCACATTATTCTTTAAAAAATTATTCAAACTCTGTCAAGTTGGTTATTGATCATCGCTAGACAGCCATTTAAGTCTTGCCATAGATTTACAAGCCGATTTAAGTCAAAACTGTAATTAGGTCACTCAGGAACATTCAATGTCATCTTGGTAAGCAACTCCAGTGTATATTTGGCCTTGTGTTTTAGGTTATTGTCCTGCTGAAAGGTGAATTCATCTCCCAGTGTCTGGTGGAAATCAGACGGAACCAGGTTTTCCTCTAGGATGTTGCCTTTGCTTAGCTCTATTCTGTTAATTTTTTTATCCTGAAAAACTCCCCAGTCCTTAACTATTACAAGCATACCCATTACATGATGCAGCCACCACTATGCTTGAAAATATGGAGAGAAGTACTCAGTAATGTGTTGTATTGTATTTTCCCCAAACATAACACTTTCTATTCAGGGCAAAAAGTGAATTGCTTTGCCACATTTTTTACAGTATTACTTTAGTGCCTTGTGGCGCAGCGGTCTAAGGCACTGCATCTCAGTGCTAGAGGCGTCACTACAGACCCTGGTTCGATCCCGGGCTGTATCACAACTGGCCGTGATCGGGAGTCCCATAGGGCGGCACACAAGTGGCCCAGCGTCGTTAGGGGAGGCCGGGGTAGGCCATCATTGTAAACAAGAATTTGTTCATAACTTACTTGCCTGGTTAAATAAAAAAACCAGGATGCATGTTTTGGAATATTTTTATACTGTAAAGGCTTCCTTCTTTTCACTCTGTCAATTAGGTTAGTATTGTGGAGTACCTACAATGATGTTGTTCCATCCTCAATGTTCTCCTTTCACACTCATTAAACTCTGTAACTGTTTTAAAGTCACCATTGGCACTCATGGTGAAATCCCTGAGCGGTTTCTTTCCTTTCCAGCAACTGAGTTAGGAAAGACGCCTGTATCCTTGTAGTGACTGGGTGTATTGATACACCATCCAAAGTGTATCAATGATCAATGATCAACAAAAGCTCGTATAGACTTACTTCTACAAAGTATTGACTAAGGGGTGTGAATCCTTATGTAAATTAGATATTTCTGTATTTCATTTTCAATAAATTTGCTAAAATGTCTAAAAGCATGTTTTCACTTTGTCATTATGGGGCATTGTCTGTAGATCGGTGAGAAAAAAATATATTTAATCGATTTTGAATTCAGGCTATAACACAACAAAATGTGGAATAGGTCAAGGGGTATGAATACTTTCTGAAGGCACTTAATTACATTTCATTTCAGTCATTTAGCAGACACTCTTATCCAGAGTGACTTACAGTTAGTGAGTGCATACATTTTCATACTGGCCCCCCGTGGGAAACGAACCCACAACCCTGGCGTTGCAAGCGCCATGCTCTTCCAACTGAGCTACAGGGGACTAATTCTACGTAGTATGCTGTGGGTATTGGAAGAGTCTGTCTTGTTTCACCCAACTTGAAACATAGAAGGTGTTGGTCTCATATCGCTTTGACAATCTGAGAGCATCTGTTGACAACATATGTTCACAACAACAATTCACAGTGTTTGCTTTGTTGTACTGCACAGAGCTAAACATTTAGCTTATTTCTCTGCAAAAAAACACCTCTCTTCCTTAATCCAAATTATTTATCCAATTTGCTTCCGACATCCTGTTATCAGATATATTTGGAAATGGGTGTAAATGGATACTTTGGGGGGTGTTTTTCAGTGAGACTGGTCATTAATAATGGATAGGAGTCTAGGAGATGTGTGGGGGTAAGATGAGGACACAGTACAGTGCAGAGGACTGCTGATTGGGTGTTGCTGACCAGGAAGGAAGTGGACATCAATCAATATTTCATGAGGTCCAGAAGAACCCTTTAGACTATATGCTGCAATTAACTGTACCTCCACCACCTCTGGCCGTTTATTAACTATATCCATACATCAATACACTGGGGAGGGGGGTACAGCTGATTGTAGCATATAGTCTAGAGATTAATTGAAACTGAAATCATCAGTTATGTTCTATGGTGCAGGTGTGTCCATTTTAATTTCAAAAACAGTAATTCCTTTCTTTCTTCTGTGCCAGGTGTGAACCCCCTCCAGTGTGCCTCTGTGTCTGTAAGCTGTAGCTGGATCCTATCTGGAGGGTGTTGGTGTGTGGTTACTGGTCTGTGCCACTCTCTGTGTCACCCTGCCTCTTCAGTGTGGTACCAGGCTAGCCGTGCCACCACACTGTGTGTCTGTCTGTCTGTCTGTCTGTCTGTCTGTCAATGACTCCTCCACATAAACCATGCTCCAGTCACCTTGGCAAGCGCTGCCAAACTGCAGATAACATGGCGTGGGAGCAGGGGCAGAGACAGAGAGGGAGAGAGAGGAGGATTGTTTGATTACATGTGTAAGCAAATGTGTATGAGAATGGAGAGAGCGAAAGAAAGAGAGATTAGAAATGTGTCCGAGAGGGAGCGAGCAACGCGGAAGGAGAAAGAAATAGTGAGAGAGACCAGTGTGAGTGGGTGATGTGAAGCCAATCACAACAGTGTGTCTCAGACAGAACATGTGAAGTGAGTCACATGTACTGCACTGGCGAAAATCTATTCTCCTGAAAACAGAAGTAGAATTATCTGATTCAGAATGTCCCTAGTACAGATCCTCCACCGTTCACTCACTCCACCACTTTGGAAAATCACTGAGACCGTAACGAGGAAAAAAGGAAACATTTCTCTTTTTGTCTCCTTATTACATTTGTGAAACAGCCGGGGTGCAGCCAACCACAGCCCTCTCATTTATCAAGACTGCCAAGACAATATTTTTCACTACCCACCACAATGTAGAGACAGAGAGAAAGCCACAGAGAGAGAGAAACACAGAGAGAGAAAGAGACAGAGAGAGAGAGCCACAGAGAGCGAGACAGAGAGAGAGAGACACAGAGAGAGAGAGAGAACCACATATTCCTATCCAAATCTGGTGCAAAATACTCAATAGTGTAATTTTATCAATTGCACTATATGGAAGCAAGGTTTGGGGTCCAACCTGTAATTACAATTATAAGCATTGGGAGAAAAATACAATAGAAAATCTACATACAGAATTCTGCAGAATGATCCTAAATATCCAAAAGAAAGTACCAAATAATGCATGCAGAGCGGAACTCGGACAATTCCCTTTAATTGTAAATATAAAGAAAAGGACACTAAAATGTGGACACCATTTGAAATGAAGCCCCAAAACATCCTAACAATTCAAAGCACTGGAAACCCAAGAGCTAAACCCTGAAAAGAGTCTCCTATGTCATCTGTTGAAAACACTAAACAACCCTATTATCCAAACAAACAGGGAAATCAATCAAATTGTTAAAGAAATGAAAGCCTCCAATTTGACAAATTGAGAAAATGAAACAGAAACACAGAATAAACTAAATTGCTATTTGGCCCTCAAAAGAGAATACAAATTGGCAGAATATCTCTACTGTCAGAGATACAAAACAGAGACAGATCCTGACCAAATACAGGCTCAGCGACAACCAATTGGCTATAGAAAAAGGGCGATACAAAAAGACATGGCTACCCAAAGAGGAGCGTCTATGTGGTCACTGCACGACAGGGGAGGTAGAGACAGAGAGGCACCTTTTCCTCTACTGTGAGAAAATATCTCAATTAATTCCATTTACTAATGACATAAAGCTGGGAATTATTCTGGGTGAGGGAGAACACAAATATTACTGCCATATATGTATATGATTGCCATAGCCTGAGGGACATCCCATTACCATGAATTCCTTTAAGTATTGTGATGTCACGAGAGGCTACACAGCTTTCAGCGGGATTGCTCAAGTAGTGCAAGGAGACCAGGTTCAACCAAAACAAGGATTTTATTAAAGGTCTTGGGAAACTAACGAAAGTATAACACAATTCTGTTCTCTGGTGGCTCTTAAGGGTTAACAGTTCAGGGATGTCTCTTCCACATCCAAAATCATAACTCTCCCTCACTCAAATAACTTTTCCCCAGTCTTACTGTATTCCACGTTGCAGCTAGTGGCCAACCCAGCAAAACGTCCTTCCAAATGTCCCACACGTATTTCCACAGGTGCATATATCCAAAGGTGAGTATTTCCCAAAGGTAAGTATCTCCAAATCCTTATATTCCTCATGGAAGTGGACGTGCAGCACTCTTGTCCTCCAGAGAGCCCAGGTTGGAGACCGTGTCTCTTCCCTTCAACAAACCTTCAGCTCATCAGCTCCTGATTGGTTTCAGCTGCGTGGGAAGATTGGCCATAGAGGGTTGGAGTTCCCGACCATACCAGCAGATGGAGCCATAGCTGTCTGGGTTTGCAGCCATCTCAGGGGGATGTAACGTCCCTCCAGGACACAGCCTCTCGTGACATCACAGTATATACATTATATATAACTTACAGGTAATACATAGTGTAACCATCATCCATGTACATTTTGTTGTTTATTTATCATGTCTTACTTTTCTTTTATTAAATGTATCGACCGAAGAATACACAATATAACAGCAGTAGTGTTGTACCTGAATACATGATTATATGTACTATTATTATTATTACTACTGGAATGAACTGGATTTCATTATCCTCATTGCATTGTACTGTATTTACTGAAATGTTGTACCACTATACTACTTTGGCAATATCTACAAATTGCATTTCATGCCAATAAAGCAATCTGAGAGAGAGAACCAAAGACAGAGAGAGAGCCACAGAGAGAGAGAGAGAGCCACAGAGAGAGAGAGCGAGAGCCACAGAGAGAGACAGAGAGCCACAGAGAGAGAGAGAACCAGAGAGAGAGACCGAGAGAGAGAGAGAGTCACAGAGAGAGAGCCATTGATAGAGCGAGAGCCACAGAGAGAGAGAGCCACAAAGAGAGCGAGAGAGAAAAACACAGAGGGAGAGAGACAGAGAGAGAGCCAAAGAGAGAGAGACACAGACGGAGAGAGAGAGAGAGAAAGAGAGAGAGCCAAAGAGAGAGAGATAGAGAGATCCACAGAGAGAGACAGAGAGAGAGAGAGAGAGCCACAGAGAGATAGAGCCAACAGCAACCTTAGGAAAATCCTCTGAATTATCGTTAAAAGCAACAAAATAGGAAAAACACCAAGGGGGATGAATACATTTGCAAGGCACTGTATACACCTGTTCTGAAAGGCCACAGAGTCTGCAACACCATTAAGCAAGGGGCACCACCAAGCAAGCGGCACCATGAAGACAAAGGAGCTCTCCAAACAGGTCAGGGACAAAGGGTTGGGTTATAAAAAAATATCAGAAACTTCGAACATCCCACGGAGCACCATTAAATCCATTATTAAAAAATTTAAAGAATATGGCACCACAACAAACCTGCCAAAAGAGGGCCGCCCACCAAAACTCACGGACCAGGCAAGGAGGGCATTAATCAGAGAGGCAACAAAGAGACCAAAGTTAACACTGAAGGAGCTGCAAAGCTCCACAGCGGAGATTGGAGTATCTGTCCATATGACCACTTTAAGCCGTACACTCCACAGAGCTGGGCTTTACAGATGAGTGGCCAGAAAAAAGCCATTGCTTAAAGAAAAAAATAAGCAAACATGTTTGGTGTTCGCCAAAAGCCATGTGGGAGACTCCCCAAACATATGGAAGAAGGTACTCTGGTCAGATGAGACTACAATTGAGCTTTTTGGCCATCAAGGAAAACGCTATGTCTGGCGCAAACCCAACACCTCTAGAGAACACCATCACCACAGTGCAGCATCATGCTGTGGGGATGTTTTTCATCAGCAGGGACTGGGAAACTGGTCAGAATTGAAGAAATGATGGATGGCGATAAATACAGGAAAATTCTTGAGGGAAACCTGTTTCAGTCTTCCAGAGATTTGAGACTGGGACGGATGTTCACCTTCCAGCAGGAGAATGACCCTAAGCATACTGCTAAAGCAACACTCGAGAGGTTTAAGGGGAATCATTTAAATGTATCGGAATGGCCTAGTCAAAGCCCAGACCTCAATCCAATTGAGAATCTGTGGTATGACTTAAAGATTGCTGTACACCAGCGGAACCCATCCAACTTGAAGGAGCTGGAGCAGATTTGCCTTGAAGAATGGGCAAAAATCCCAGTGGCTAGATGTGCCAAGCTTATAGAGACATACCCCAAGAGACTTGCAGCTGTAATTGCTGCAAAAGGTGTCTCTACAAAGTATTGACTTTGGGGGGGGGGGTGAATAGTTATGCACGCTTATTTCTTGTTTGAATATGCAAGTTTTTTTTTGTGAAACAAAATGGTAGGCATGTTGTGTAAATCAAATGATACAAACCCCCCAAAATCCATTTTAATTCCAGGTTGTAAGGCAACAAAATAGGAAAAATGCCATGGAGGGTGAATACTTTCGCAAGCCACTGTATATACTGAGATCATGTGACACTTAGATTGAACACAGGTGGACTTTATTTAACTAATTATGTGACTTCTGAAGGTAATTGGTTAAACCAGATCTTATTTAGGGGCTTCATAGCAAAGGGGGTGAATACATATGCACGCACCACTTTTACGTTATTTATTTTTTAGAATGTTTTGAAACAAGTTATTTTTCTCATTTCACTTCAACAATTTGGACTATTTTGTGTATGTCCATTACATGAAATCCAAATAAAAATCCATTTAAATTACAGGTTGTAATGCAACAAAATAGGAAAACCGCCAAGGGGGATGAACACTTTTGCAAGGCACTGTATATCAACAAATTGTCAAGGGCACTAGAACAGTCTGCAGCACCCAGCCTCACCCTACTACAATATGAAGTAAAATGTCTACTGTTTGCTGATGATCTGTTGCTTATGTCTCCAACCAAGGAGGGCCTACAGCAGCACCTAGATCTTCTGCACAGATTCTGTCAGACCTGGGCCCTGACAGTAAATCCCAGTATGATCAAAAATAATGGTGTTCCAAAAAATGTCAAGTTGCCAGGACCACAAATACGAATTTCATCTAGAAACTGTTGAAATCCAAATAAAAATCAATTTAAATTACAGGTTGTAATGCAACAAAATAGGAAAACCGCCAAGGGGGATGAACACTTTTGCAAGGCACTGTATATCAACAAATTGTCAAGGGCACTAGAACAGTCTGCAGCACCCAGCCTCACCCTACTACAATATGAAGTAAAATGTCTACTGTTTGCTGATGATCTGTTGCTTATGTCTCCAACCAAGGAGGGCCTACAGCAGCACCTAGATCTTCTGCACAGATTCTGTCAGACCTGGGCCCTGACAGTAAATCCCAGTATGATCAAAAATAATGGTGTTCCAAAAAATGTCAAGTTGCCAGGACCACAAATACGAATTTCATCTAGAAACTGTTGCCCTAGAGCACACAAAAAACTATATACAGTTGAAGTCGGAAGTTTACATACACTTTGGTCGGAGTCATTAAAACTCGTTTTTCAACCACTCCTCAAAATTGTTGTTAGCAAACTATAGTTTTGGCAAGTCGGTTAGGACATCTACTTTGTGCATGACACAAGTAATTTTTCCAACAATTGTTTACAGACAGATTATTTCACTTATACAGTGGGGAAAAAAAGTATTTAGTCAGCCACCAATTGTGCAAGTTCTCCCACTTAAAAAGATGAGAGAGGCCTTTAATTTTTATCATAGGTACACGTCAACTATGACAGACAAAATGAGAAAAAAAAATCCAGAAAATCACATTGTAGGATTTTTTATGAATTTATTTGCAAATTATGGTGGAAAATAAGTATTTGGTCAATAACAAAAGTTTCTCAATACTTTGTTATATACCCTTTGTTGGCAATGACACAGGTCAAACGTTTTCTGTAAGTCTTCACAAGGTTTTCACACACTATTTTGGCCCATTCCTCCATGCAGATCTCCTCTAGAGCAGTGATGTTTTGGGGTTGTCGCTGGGCAACACGGACTTTCAACTCCCTCAAAGATTTTCTATGGGGTTGAGATCTGGAGACTGGCTAGGCCACTCCAGGACCTTGAAATGCTTCTTACGAAGCCACTCCTTCGTTGCCTGGGCAGTGTGTTTGGGATCATTGTCATGCTGAAAGACCCAGCCACGTTTCATCTTCAATGCCCTTGCTGATGAAAGGAGGTTTTCACTCAAAATCTCACGATACATGGCCCCATTCATTCTTTCCTTTACACAGATCAGTCGTCCTTTACACAGATCAGCCCCAAAGCATGATGTTTCCACCCCCATACTTCACAGTAGGTATGGTGTTCTTTGGATGCAACTCAGCATTCTTTGTCCTCCAAACACGACGAGTTGAGTTTTTACCAAAAAGTTATATTTTGGTTTCATCTGACCATATGACATTCTCCCAATCCTCTTCTGGATCATCCAAATGCACTCTAGCAAACTTCAGACAGGCCTGGACATGTACTGGCTTAAGCAGGCGGACACGTCTTGCACTGCAGGATTTGAGTCCCTGGCGGCGTAGTGTGTTACTGATGGTAGGCTTTGTTACTTTGGTCCCAGCTCTCTGCAGGTCATTCACTAGGTCCCCCCGTGTGGTTCTGGGATTTTTGCTCACCGTTCTTGTGATCATTTTGACCCTACGGGGTGAGATCTTGCGTGGAGCCCCAGATCGAGGGAGATTATCAGTGGTCTTGTATGTCTTCCATTTCCTAATAATTGCTCCCACAGTTGATTTCTTCAAACCAAGCTGCTTACCTATTGCAGATTCAGTCTTCCCAGCCTGGTGCAGGTCTACAATTTTGTTTCTGGTGTCCTTTGTCAGCTCTTTGGTCTTGGCCATAGTGGAGTTTGGAGTGTGACTGTTTGAGGTTGTGGACAGGTGTCTTTTATACTGATAACAAGTTCAAACAGATGCCATTAATACAGGTAACGAGTGGAGAACAGAGGAGCCTCTTAAAGAAGAAGTTACAGGTCTGTGAGAGCCAGAAATCTTGCTTGTTTGTAGGTGACCAAATACTTATTCTCCACCATAATTTGCAAATAAATTCATAAAAAATCCTACAATGTGATTTTCTGGATTTTTTTTTCTCAATTTGTCTTTCATAGTTGACGTGTACCTATGATGAAAATTACAGGCCTCTCTCATCTTTTTAAGTGGGAGAACTTGCACAAATAGTGGCTGACTAAATACTTTTTTTCCCCACTGTAATTCACTGTATCACAATTCCAGTGGGTCAGAAGTTTACATACACTAAGTTGACTGTGCCTTTAAACAGCTTGGAAAATTCCAGAAAATTATGTCATGGCTTTAGAAGCTTCTGATAGGCTCATTGACATAATTTGTGTCAATTGGAGGTGTACCTGAGGATGTATTTCAAGACCTACCTTCAAACTCAGTACCTCTTTGCTTGACATCATGGGAAAATCAAAAGAAATCAGCCAAGACCTCAGAAAAAAAATGGTAGATCTCCACAAGTCTGGTTCATCCTTGGTAGCAATTTCCAAACGCCTGAAGGTACCACGTTCATCTGTACAAACAATAGTACGGAAGTATAAACACCATGGGACCATGCAGCCATCATACTGCTCAGGAAGGAGACGCGTTCAGTCTCCTAGAGATGAACGTACTTTGGTGCGAAAATTGCAAATCAATCCCAGAACAACAGCAAAGGTACAACAAGTACAAAAGTATCTATATCCACAGTAAAACGAGTCCTATATCGACATAACCTGAAAGGCCGCTCAGCAAGGAAGAAGCCACTGCTCCAAAACCACCATAAAAAAGCCAGACTACAGTTTGCAACTGCACATGGGGACAAAGATCGTACTTTTTGGAGAAATGTCCTCTGGTCTGATGAAACAAAAATAGAACTGTTTGGCCATAATGACCATCGTTATGTTTGGAGGGAAAAGGGCGAGGTTTGCAAGCTGAAGAACACCATCCCAACCGTGAAGCACGGGGGTGGCAGCATCATGCTGTCAATTATGTGGATATATTGAAGCAACATCTCAACACATCAGTCAGAAAGTTAAAGCTTGGTCGCAAATGGGTCTTCCAAATGGACAATGACCCCAAGCATACTTCCAAAGTTGTGGCAAAATGGCTTAAGAACAACAAAGTCAAGGTATTGGAGTGGCAATCACAAAGCCCTGACCTCAATTCTATAGAAAATGTGTTGGCAGAACTGAAAAAGCATGTGCGAGCAAGGAGGCCTACAAACCTGACTCAGTTACACCAGCTCTGTCAGGAGGAATGGGCCAAAATTCACCCAACTTATTGTGGGAAGCTTGTGGAAGGCTACCCGAAACGTTTAACCCGAGTTAAACAATTTAAAGGCAATGCTACCAAATACTAATTGAGTGTATGTAAACTTTTGACCCACTAGGATTGTGATTAAATAAATAAAAGCTGAAATAAATCATTCTCTCTACTATTATTCTGACATTTCACATTCTTAAAATAAAGTGGTGATCCTAACTGACCTAAGACAGGGAAATTTTACTAGGACTAAATGTCAGGAATTGTGAAAAACTGAGTTTAAATGTATTTGGCTAAGGTGTATGTAAACTTCCGACTTCAACTGTATACACTACCGGTCAATAGTTTTAGAACACCTACTCATTCAAGGGTTTTTCTTTATTTTTACTATTTTCTACATTGTAGAATAATAGTGAAGATATCAAAACTATGAAATAACGCATATGGAATCATGTAGTAACCAAAAAAGTGTTAAACAAATCAAAATATATTTTTTATTTGAGATTCTTAAATTAGCCACCCTTTGCCTTGATGACAGCTTTGCACACTCTTGGCATTCTCTCAACCAGCTTCACCTGGAATGCTTTGCCAACAGTCTTGAAGAGTTCCCACATGCTGAGCACTTGTTGGCTGCTTTTCCTTCACTCTGCGGTCCGACTCATCCCAAACCATCTCAATTTGGTTGAGGTCAGGGGATTGTGGAGGCCAGGTCATCTGATGCAGCACTCCATCACTCTTCTTCTTGGTAAAATAGGCCTTACACAGCCTGGAGGTGTGTTGGGTCATTGCCCTGTTGAAAAACAAATGATAGTCCCACTAAGCCCAAACCAGATGGGATGGCATATCGCTGCAGAATGCTGTGGTAGCCATGCTGGTTAAAGTGTGCCTTGAATACTAAATAAATCACAGACAGTGTCACCAGCAAAGCACCATCACACCTCCTCCTCCATGCTTTACGGTGGGAGATACACATGCGGAGATCATCCGTTCACCCAAACCGCATCTCACAAAGACACAGCGGTTGGAACCAAAAATCTCAAATTTAGACTCCAGACCAAAGGACAAATTTCCACCGGTCTAATGTCCATTGCTCGTGTTTCTTGGCCCAAACAAGTCTCTTATTATTATTGGTGTCCTTTAGTAGTGGTAGTGGTTTCTTTGCAGCAATTCGCCAATGAAGGGCTGATTCACACATGTTGAGATGTGTCTGTTACTTGAACTATGTGAAGCATTTATTTGGGCTGCAATTTCTGAGGCTGGTAACTCTAATGAACTTATCCTCTGCATCAGAGGTAACTCTGGTTCTTCCATTCCTGTGGTGGTCCTCATGAGAGCCAGTTTCATCATAGCGCTTGATGGTTTTTGCGACTGCACTTGAAGAAACTTTCAAATTCTTGAAATGTTCCATATTGACTGACCTTCATGTCTTAAAGTAATGATGGACTGTCATTTCTCTTTGCTTATTTGAGCTGTTCTTGCCATAATATGGACTTGGTCTTTTACCAAATAGGGCCATCTTCTGTATACCTTGTCACAACACAACTGATTGGCTCAAACGCATTATGGAGGAAATAAATTCCCAAATTAACTTTTAAGAAGGCACACCTGTTAATTGAAATGGATTCCAGGTGACTACCTCATGAAGCTGGTTGAGAAAATGGCAAGTGTGTGCAAAGCTGTCATCAAGGCAAAGGGTGGCTATTTGAAAAATATATAAATATAAAATATATTTTGATTTGTTTAACACTTTTTTGGTTACTACATAATAATAATAATAATAATAATATGCCATTTAGCAGACGCTTTTATCCAAAGCGACTTACAGTCATGCGTGCATACATTTTTGTGTATGGGTGGTCCCGGGGATCGAACCCACTACCTTGGCGTTACAAGAGCCGTGCTCTACCAGCTGAGCTACAGAGGACCACAACATGATTCCATATGTGTTATTTCATAGTTCTGATGTCTTCACTATTTTTCTACAATGTAGAAAATAGTAAAAATAAAGAAAAACCCTTGAATGAGTAGGTGTTCTAAAACTTTTGACCGGTAGCGTACCTTGGCCTAAACATCAGCACCACAGGTAACTTCCACAAAACTGTGAACGATCTGAGAGACAAAGCAAGAAGGGCCTTCTACGCCATCAAAAGGAACATACAATTTGACATCCCAATTAGGATCTGGCTAAAAATACTTGAATCAGTTATAGAACCCATTGCCCTTTACGGTTGTAAGGTCTGGGGTCCGCTCACAAACCAAGAATTCCCAAAATGGGACAAACACCAAAGTGAGACTCTGCATGCAGAATTCTGCAAGAACATCCTCAGTGTACAACGTAAAACACAAAATAATGCATGCAGAGCAGAATTGGGACGATACCCACTAATTATCAAAATCCAGAAAATAGCATTTAAATTATACAACCACCTAAAAGGAAGCGATTCCCAAACCTTTCATAACAAAGCCATCACCTACAGAGAGATGAACCTGGAGAAGAGTCCCCTAAGCAAGCTGGTCCTGGGGCTCCGTTCACAAACACACCCCACATAGTTCCAAGACAGCAACACAATTAGACCCAACCAAACCATGAGAAAACAAAAAGATAATTAATTGACACATTGGAAATTATTAACCAAAAAACAGAGCAAACTGGAATGCTGTTTGGCCTTAAACAGCGATTACACAGTGGCAGAATACCTGACCACTGTGACTGACCCAAAATTAAGGAAATCTTTGACTATGTACAGACTCAGTTAGCATAGCCTTGCTATTGAGAGAAGCCGCCGTAGGCAGACCTGGCTCTCAAGAGAAGACAGGCTATGTGCACACTGCCCACAAAATGAGGTGGAAACTGAGCTGCACTTCCTAACCTCCTGCCAAATGTATGACCATATTCGAGAGACATATTTCCCTCAGATTACACAGATCCAAAAATAATTAGAAAACAAATCCAATTTTGATAAACTCTCATATCTATTAGGTGAAATACCACAATGTGCAATCACAGCCGCAATATTTGTGTCCTGTTGCCACAAGAAAAGGGCAACCAGTGAAAAACAAACACCATTGTAAATACAACCCATATTTACATCATGTTTATTTATTTTCCCTTTTGTATTTGAACTTTTTGCACATCATTACAACATTGTATATAGAGTTGAAGTCGGAAGTTTACATACACTTTAGCAAAATACATTTAAACTCCGTTTTTCACAATTCCTGACATTTAATCCTAGTAAAAATTCCCTGTCTTAGGTCAGTTAGGATCACCACTTTATTTTAAGAATGTGAAATGTCAGAATAATAGTAGAGAGAATGATTTATTTCAGCTTTTATTTATTTCATCACAATCCCAGTGGGTCAGAAGTTAGTACACTCAATTAGTATTTGGTAGCATTGCCTTTAAATTGTTTAACTTGGGTCAAACTTTTCGGGTAGACTTCCACAAGCTTCCCACAATAAATTGGGTGAATTTTGGCCCATTCCTCCTGACAGAGCTGGTGTAACTGAGTCAGGTTTGCAGGCCTCCTTGCTCGCACATGCTTTTTCAGTTCTGCCCACAAATGTTCTATAGGATTGAGGTCAGGGCTTTGTGATGACCACTCCAATACCTTGACTTTGTTGTCCTTAAGCCATTTTTCCACAACTTTGGAAGCATGCTTGGGGTCATTGTCCATTTGGAAGACCCATTTGCGATCAAGCTTTAACTTCCTGACTGATGTCTTGAGATGTTGCTTCAATATATCCACATAATTGACAGCATGATGCTGCCACCCCCGTGCTTCACGGTTGGGATGGTGTTCTTCAGCTTGCAAACCTCGCCCTTTTCCCTCCAAACATAACGATGGTCATTATGGCCAAACAGTTCTATTTTTGTTTCATCAGACCAGAGGACATTCCTCCAAAAAGTACGATCTTTGTCCCCATGTGCAATTGCAATCCGTATTCTGGCTTTTTTATGGCGGTTTTGGAGCAGTGGCTTCTTCCTTTCTGAGCGGCTTTTCAGGTTATGTCGATATAGGACTCGTTTTACTGTGGATATAGATACTTGTGTACCTGTTTCCTCCAGCATCTTCACAAGGTCCTTTGCTGTTGTTCTGGGTTTGATTTGCACTTTCCGCACCAAAGTACGTTCATCTCTAGGAGACAGAACGCGTCTCCTTCCTGAGCAGTATGACAGCTGCGTGGTCCCATGGTGTTTATACTTCCATGCTATTGTTTGTACAGATGAACGTGGTACCTTGTTGGCAATCAAAGAGGTCAGACGTTTCTTGTAGTTGGCCACCAGGTTTGCACACATCTCAGGAGGGATTTTGTCCCACTCCTTTTTGCAGATCTTCTCCAAGTCATTAAGGTTTCGAGGCTGACGTTTGGCAACTCGAACCTTCAGCTCCCTCCACAGATTTTCTATGGGATTAAGGTCTGGAGACTGGCTAGGCCACTCCAGGACCTTAATGTGCTTCTTCTTGAGCCACTCCTTTTTTGCCTTGGCCGTGTGTTTTGGGTCATTGTCATGCTGGAATACCCATCCACGAACGATTTCCAATGCCCTGGCTGAGGGAAGGAGGTTCTCACCCAAGATTTGACAGTACATGGCCCCGTCCATCGTCCCTTTGATGCGGTGAAGTTGTCCTGTCCCCTTAGCAGAAAAACCCACGCAAAGCATAATGTTTCCACCTCCATGTTTGACAGTGGGGATGGTGTTCTTGGGGTCATAGGCAGCATTCCTCCTCCTCCAAACACGGCGAGTTGAGTTGATGCCAAAGAGCTCAATTTTGGTCTCATCTGACCACAACACTTTCACCCAGTTCTCCTCTGAATCATTCAGATGTTCATTGGCAAACTTCAGACGGCCCTGTATATGTGCTTTCTTGAGCAGGGGGACCTTGCGGGCGATGCAGGATTTCAGTCCTTCACGGCGTAGTGTGTTACTAATTGTTTTCTTGGTGACTATGGTCCCAGCTGCCTTGAGATCATTGACAAGATCCTCCCGTGTAGTTCTGGGCTGATTCCTCACTGTTCTCATGATCATTGCAACTCCACGAGGTGAAATCTTGCATGGAGCCCCAGGCCGAGGGAGATTGACAGTTCTTTTGTGTTTCTTCCATTTGCGAATAATCGCACCAACTGTTGTCACCTTCTCACCAAGCTAAGCTGCTTGGCGATGGTCTTGTAGCCCGTTCCAGACTTGTTTAGGTCTACAATCTTGTCCCTGACATCCTTGGAGAGCTCTTTGGTCTTGGCCATGGTGGAGAGTTTGGAATCTGATTGACTGATTGCTTCTGTGAACAGGTGTCTTTTATACAGGTAACAAACTGAGATTATGAGCATTCCCTTTAAGAGTGTGCTCCTAATCTCAGCTCGTTACCTGTATAAAAGACACCTGGGAGCCAGAAATCTTTCTGATTGAGAGGGGGTGAAATACTTATTTCCCTCATTTGACATGCGTTTTTCTGTTTTTGTTGTTGTTGTTATTCTGTCTCTCACTGTTCAAATAAACCTACCATTAAAATTATAGACTGATCATTTCTTTGTCAGTGGGAAATGTACAAAATCAGCTGGGGATCAAATACTTTTTTCCCTCACTGTATATGACAATTAAAATGTCTCTATTCCTTTGAAACTGAGTGTAATGTTTACTGTTCATTTTCTATTGTTTATTTCACTTTTGTTTATTATCTATTTCACTTGCTTTGGCAATGTCAACATATGTTTCCCATGCCAATAATGCCCTTTGAATTGAATTTAATTTAATTGAGAGAGAGAGCCAGAGAGAATTTACAAACTGTATCAAATATTTCCTTTCCAGTACACTCAGCCCAAACCTCCCTGACATAAATTTGGCTGTGAATAAATTAAATGAGATCTATCATAAAGCAGCCACAAAAGCACATTTCTGCAAAAGAAAAAACAGTTCTAATTGGAAACCTCAAAAAGAGAAATGGTTTGATGCTGAATGTAATTTCATAAGAAAAACATTTAGATTTTATCAAATAAAAAACATCACCAACCACAGGATAGAGACATTCGGCTACATTATTGTGACACATTGAAAGAATACAAACAAAACCTAAGGGAAGAAATGGAAGCAGTTTGAGAACACTATGAAAGAGATTGAAGACTCCATTGATGGAAACCAGTTCTGGGAGAAATGGAATGGTCTAAATGGAAAACAGAGAAATGACCTAGCCATTCAAAATACAAAGCCTTAAACCTGGAAAGGCATGTGGTTTTGACAGCATCAGGAATTAAATGCTTAAACAGTTTTCCTGAGCTGCAGGATGCCTTATTAAAACTATTAAACCTGACATTTGGAACCAGGGGCTCATAAACCCCATATATATTAAACCCTAATAGGGGAATATTTGTCACCAGTAACAAGGGGGAAACTGTTCTGCAGTTCAATGACCGAATACAGAACTTCCTCACACAACATAAAGCTCTGATTTGTTTTTGGTCTTTCTACACAAACACAGAACAACAGACCAGGTACACAAATTACACACACTTATAAACCAGCATGTTCATCAGAAAAGCAGAGGAAAGGTCTTTGCATGTTTTGTTGATTTTAAGAATGCTTTTGATTCCATATGGCATGATGGATTATATTCCAAAACCCTCCAAAGCGGTGTTGGGGGTAAAGTATACGAGATCATAAAATCTATTTACTCGAACAACACATGTACTATTGAACGGAACAGAGTGTTTTGCACAAGGGTGAAGGGTTAGACAAGGGTGCAGTTTAAGTCCAACTCTGTTCAACGTATACATCAACGAACTAGCAGTGTTGTTGGAACGATCTGCAGCGTATGGATATCAGTTTCCTTCTCTACGCAGATAACCTTGTCCTACTGTCACCAACAGAGCATGGTTTACAGGAACAACTTAACATTATTTGGGAATAAAGCATCAACTGGGCAATCAACATCAACTTTCAGAAAACCAAAGTCGTGATTTTCCAGAAAAAGGCCAGGAATCAGAGCAGCAGACACTCCTTCAAATTAGGAAATACCATGGTTGAACATGCACAATGGTACAACTACATGGGACTAAACATCAATGCATCTGGTGGATTTGGTCTGGCAGTGAATGCACTAAAAGAACAAGCCTGCAAAGCATTTTACTTCATAAAAAGAAAATTCTCAAAAATAAATATTGTGCAAAATATTCAATAGTGTAATTTTACCAATTGCACTATATGGAAGCGAGGTTTGGGGTCCTACCTGTAATTACGATTATAAGCATTGGGAGAAAAACTCAATAGAAAATCTATATGCAGAATGATCCTAAATATCCAAAAGAAAGTACCAAATAATGCATACAGAGCGGAACTCTGAAGATTCCCTTTAATTGTAAATATAAAGATTTTGGCACCATTTGAAATGAAGCCCCAAAACATCATTAGAATTCAAAACACTGGAAACCAAAGAGCGTTACCATGAAATGAGTCCCCTATGTCAGCTGCTAAAAACACTAAACAACCCTATTATTGAAACATTCAGAGAAATCAATCAAATTGTGAGAGAAATGAAAACCTCCTATTTGACAAATTGGGAAAATGAAACAGAAACACAGAATAAACTAAATTGCTATTTGGCCCTCAAAAGAGAATACAAATTGGCAGAATATCTCTACTGTCAGAGATACAAAACAGAGACAGATCCTGACCAAGTACAGGCTCAGCGACAACCAATTGGCTATAGAAAAAGGGAGATACAAAAAGACATGGCTACCCAAAGAGGAGCGTCTATGTGGTCACTGCACGACAGGGGAGGTAGAGACAGAGATGCACTTTTCCCTCTACTGTGAGAAATACTCCCAAATAAGATTATATTTTTTCAAGAAAATATCTCAATAAATTCCCATCTTCTGTGCATTTACTAATGACATAAAGGTGGGAATTATTCTGGGTGAGGGAGAAACCGCAAATCTTACTGCCGGATATGTATATGGTTGCCATAGCCTGAGGGACATCCCATGAACATTAATTCGCTGAAGTATTTACATTGTATATAACTTACAAGTAATACATAGTGTAACCATCATCCATGTACATGTTGTTGTTCATTTATTAGACCTTTTTTGTTTTTTATAATTGTATTTTTATTTAATTAAATGTATCGACCGAAGTTTACACAATACAACAGCAGTAGTGTTGTACCTGTATACATGATTATACTCTATGTAGTATTATTATTATTATTACTACTAAAATGAACTGTATTTCATTATCCTCATTGCATTGTACTGTATTTACTGAAATGCTGTACATTTACATTTTACATTTTTGTCATTTAGCAGACGCTCTTATCCAGAGCGACTTACATTTACATTTACTTACAGTTAGTGAGTGCATACATATTTTTTTATATAATTTTATTTTTATTTTTTTCATACTGGCCCCCGTGGGGGTACCATTGTACTGCTTTGGCAATATCTACAAATTGTATTTCATGCCAATAAAGCAATTTGAATTTGAGAGAGAGAGCGAGCGTGCGAGAGAGAGAGACAGAGAAAGTGAGAGAGCACACATGCAAGAGAGAGTACACGCGAGAGAGATAAAGAGAGAGAGAGAGTGAGAGAGAGGGGGGGGGGGGGGCTGGGGACGAAATTACCATTGTATTGAATAAGACATTACAAATGTTCAGCACATTCATTACCTGCAGGCGATCCATTATTTAAGCTGTACCGGTTGCAGTAGAGATAGTAGTATCATCATACTCTCTCTCCTATCATAATCCCTTGTCCTTACTGACTTCCTCTCCTCCTTTCAGTAAAAGCCACTTTCATCACTCTGAAAGGATCAAATAAGAACACTGCTATTAGAATTGCTAATGGTGCTGCGGATAGGCGGATAACTGTTGAACACTGCGTTTCAGAGAGGGAGAGAGAATGAGAGTGTTTACGTGGGGGGGGGGAGAAAGGGGGATAGACAGAAAGAGGCAGGGCAGAGAGAGAGGTAGAGGAAGGCACGGACACAGACAGAGAGAAGGAGAGAGAGAGAGAAATAACTAAAAAATTATCTCTAAAACCAGCCATTCTTGTGCATTTCCATTCCAATTTCAGTTGGGGTAATTGAACCGTTTCAGACAGGCGTTGGGACTTGTATTTTTGTCTTGCCTTTAAAACTTTAAAGTGCACTTATTATTTCGATGCATCATCAATCTCTCAGTGCAAAACACAGAGCATCATTGTCCTCTCTCAAAGGCAAAAACGGCCTTCTATTAAACATGGAGCGTTTGTAAGGATATAAAAAGCCAGTCATTTTGTCTTATGGTTATTAGTAAGACCTTTACAGTCGTCTAAGAGAGGAAATATGATTGATATCTTCTTTGACTAAGGGTCTGTTTTTTTTCTATATATTTACTGATTTAAAGTGTCAAGTACATAAGGGAAAACAGAAAGAGCAAATGAGTGGGTGGGAAACAAATACTTTCAATTGAAGATTAAACATTCTGCAATGGTCTGGTTTTGAGATATCATACAGGCTTTGCATACAGTGCCTTCAGAAAGTATTCACACCCCTTTACATTTCACAAATGTTGTTATGTTACAAAGTGGGATTAAAATTAATTTAATTGTCCTTTTTTGTCAACAATCCACAAACAATACTCTGTAATGTCAAAGTGGAAGAAAAATACTACGATTTGTAAAACATTTATGAAAAATTAAACACTAATATATATTCAATAGATAAGTATTCAACCCCCTGAGTCAATGCATGTTAGAATCACCTTTGGCAGTGATTAAGGCTGTCATTGTTTTGGGGTAAGTCTTTAAGAGCTGTGCATACCTGGATTGTACAATATTTGCCCATTATTCTTTAAATAAATTATTCAAGCTGTCAAGTTGGTTGTTGATCATTGCTAGACAGCCATTTTCAAGTCTTGCCATAGATTTTCAAGCCGATTTAAGTCAAAACTGTAACTAGGCCACTCAGGGAACATTCAATGTCGTCTTGGTAAGCAACTCCAGTGTATATTTGGCCTTGAGCTTTAGGTTATTGTCCTGCTGAAAGGTGAATTTGTCTCTCAGTGTCTGTTGGAAAGCAGACTGAACCAGATTTTTCTCTAGGATTTTGCCTGTGCTTAGCTCTATTCCATTTATTTTTATTCCAAGAAACATCCTAGTCTTTGCCGATGACAAGCATACCCATAACATGATGCAGCCACCACCATGCTTGAAAATATGAAGACTGGTACTCAGTGATGTGTTGTGTTGGATTTGCCCCAAATATAACGCTCTGTATTCAGGACGAAAAGTCTATTTCTTTGCCACATTTTTTGCAGTATTATTTCAGTGCCTTATTGCAAACAGGATGCATGTTTTGGATTATTTGTATTCTGTACAGGCTTCCTTCTTTTCACTCTGTCATTTATGTTAGTATTGTGGGGTAACTACAATGTTGTTGATCCAGCCTCAGTTTTCTCCTATCACAGCCATTAAACTCTGTAATTGTTTTAAAATCACCATTGGCCTCATGGTGAAATCTCTGAGCGGTTTCCTTCCTCTCAGGCAACTGGGAGGACGTCTGTATCTTTGTAGTGACTGGGTGTATTGATACACCATCCAAAGTGTAATTGATAACTTCACCATGCTCAAAGGGCTATTTAGTGTCTGTTCCCCCCCCCCCCATCCATCTACCAATAGGTGCCCTTCTTTGCGAGGCATTGGAAAACCTCGCTGGTCTTTGTAGTTGAATCTGTGCTTGAAATTCACTTCTCGACTGAGGGACCTTACAGATAATTGTGTGTGTGGCACAGAGATGGGGTAGTCATTCAAAAATCATGTTAACCATTGTTTTTTTTGGTACTCCTGTACTTATCTAGGCTTGCCATAACAAAGGGGTTGAATAGTTGTTGACTCAAGACATTTCAGCTTTACATTTTGAATGAATTTGTAAATAATTCTCAAAAAAAAGTTCCACTTTGACATTAAGGGCTATTGTGTGTAAATCAATGACACAAAATCTCAATTTAATCCATTTTAAATTCAGGCTGTAACACAACAAAATGTGGAGTCAAGGGGCGTTAATATTTATTAATATTTTTAATGTTTAGGGGTTAGATCAGCTTTAATATTGCAGATAGATTGTGGCTTCTATCAATGTAATTGTCTGCATCCTTTCCAATCCCCCAGATATTTTTTTGTAGTTGTAAATATATATATTATTTTAAATATATATATATTTTTAAGGGGTGTGAATACTTTCTGAAGGCACTGTATGTCACCAACACATGGAATATTGAGGGAAATGTACAATCTTAGACAAAAGGGTTATTTGGCTGTCCCCATAGGAGAACCCTTTTGGGTTCAATCTAGAACTCTTTTGGGTTCCATGTAGTACCCTTTGTGGAAAGGGTTCTACATGGACCTCAAAAGGGTTCTACTTGGAACAAAAAAGGATTCTTCAAAGCCGAAGAACCCTTTTAGGTTCTAGATAGCATTTTTTTTTCTAAGAGTGTACCACCTTAAAATGTAAAATGCCAATTCATGTAGTGTTCTTCATTTATGTGAATATATTACTCCAGTCTCAACCTGCCGCTTTTGACATGAGTACTCAAAACTGGATCTCCCTGTCAAGGTTTATTAAAGGCCCATTGGATCAAAAACTACATTTTCCTATATTTTATATATTTCTTTACACTATGAGGTTGGAATAATACTGTGAATATCTGAAAATGATGTGTAAGAGCTGTTTGAAAAGACCGACAGAAATGTCAACCTGTTTTGGTGGGATGGTAACATACCCAGGCGGTACATTACTTAATAGACCAATAAGAAAGAGAGTTCCAAACCTCTCTGCCAATAACAGCTAGTTTTGCGTTTTACCCTCCCCAATCAAACCACTCCCAGATGTCCTAACAAAATTATTGCTCTTTTAATTTTTATTTTTTATTTTTTAGGGGGTAAATCAGCTTTAATATTGCAGATAGATTGTAACTTCCATCAATGGAATTGTCTGCATCACTTCCAATCCCCCATATGTTTTTTTTTCTTCTCGCAAATATAGATATATACAGTGGGGAGAACAAGTATTTGATACACTGCCGATTTTGCAGGTTTTCCTACTTACAAAGCATGTAGAGGTCTGTAATTTGTTTCATAGGTACACTTCAACCGTGAGACGGGATCTAAAACAAAAAAACAGAAAATCACATTGTATGATTTTTAAGTAATTAATTTGCATTTTATTGCATGACATAAGTATTTGATCACCTACCAACCAGTAAGAATTCCGGCTCTCACAGACCTGTTAGTTTTTCTTTAAGAAGCCCTCCTGTTCTCCACTCATTACCTGTATAAACTGCACCTGTTTGAACTCATTACCTGTATAAAAGACAGCTGTCCACACACTCAATCAAACAGACTCCAACCTCTCCACAATGGCCAAGACCAGAGAGCTGTGTAAGGACATCAGGGATAAAATTGTAGACCTGCACAAGGCTGGGATGGGCTACAGGAAAATAGGCAAGCAGCTTGGTGAGAAGGCAACAACTGTTGGCGCAATTATTAGAAAATGGAAGAAGTTCAAGATGACGGTCAATCACCCTCGGTCTGGGGCTCCATGCAAGATCTCACCTCGTGGGGCATCAATGATCATGAGGAAGGTGAGGGATCAGCCCAGAACTACACGGCAGGACCTGGTCAATGACCTGAAGAGAGCTGGGACCACAGTCTCAAAGAAAACCATTAGTAACACACTACGCCGTCATGGATTAAAATCCTGCAGCGCACGCAAGGTCCCCCTGCTCAAGCCAGCGCATGTCCAGGCCCGTCTGAAGTTTGCCAATGACCATCTGGATGATCCAGAGGAGGAATGGGAGAAGGTCATGTGGTCTGATGAGACAAAAATAAAGCTTTTTGGTCTAAACTCCACTCGCCGTGTTTGGAGGAAGAAGAAGGATGTGTACAACCCCAAGAACACCATCCCAACCGTGAAGCATGGAGGTGGAAACATCATTCTTTGGGGATGCTTTTCTGCAAAGGGGACAGGACGACTGCACCGTATTGAGGGGAGGATGGATGGGGCCATGTATCGCGAGATCTTGGCCAACAACCTCCTTCCCTCAGTAAGAGCATTGAAGATGGGTCGTGGCTGGGTCTTCCATCATGACAACGACCCGAAACACACAGCCAGGGCAACTAAGGAGTGGCTCCGTAAGAAGCATCTCAAGGTCCTGGAGTGGCCTAGCCAGTCTCCAGACCTGAACCCAATAGAACATCTTTGGAGGGAGCTGGAAGTCTGTATTGCCCAGCGACAGCCCCGAAACCTGAAGGATCTGGAGAAGGTCTGTATGGAGGAGTGGGCCAAAATCCCTCCTGCAGTGTGTGCAAACCTGGTCAAGACCTACAGGAAACGTATGATCTCTGTAATTGCAAACAAAGGTTTCTGTACCAAATATTAAGTTCTGCTTTTCTGATGTATCAAATACTTATGTCATGCAATAAAATGCAAATTTATTACTTAAAAATCATACAACGTGATTTTCTGGATTTTTGTTATAGATTCCGTCTCTCACAGTTGAAGTGTCCCTATGATAAAAATTACAGACCTCTACATGCTTTGTAAGTAGGAAAACCTGCAAAATCGGCAGTGTATCAAATACTTGTTCTCCCCACTGTGTGTGTATATATATATATATATATATATATATATATATACATACATACACATACATATAAATACATATCATTTTTACTTACCTTTATTACTTTCCAAACACACCACCCCTTCCCTAATTGGAGTAAACTAGTGAACAACAATGCTTAGGCCTCTACATCCAGCTTATACACACTATATACATTTTATGGACACAGTTAATTTTACAATAATTATATTTTGTTTGAACTTCCACAACCTCGCCAATCATTTTCATGATGTCCATCCGGTTTGCTTCTATATGCCATATCTTTCTAACTGTGCTCTTTCACAAAAGCTCTCAACCTATAACCTATATACTTATTATGGACACAGTATGCTTTACATTAGTTATCTTGTTGTTATTAGTTATTGTTAGTTGTTATTAGTCCCATCCTTCAACTCCATTCAACACCACCCATCTATCTCTTAACACCATCCATATTGGATTTCTATTTGCCATATATTTTTCAACTGTACTGTGATGTTTTACAAAAGTTCTGAACCTTTCTATTCTCATTGTTTCTACAGATTGTACATTGAAAATAAACATTTTGGCTAAAAGTATTACTTTATTATTGATCGATTGACTATGACTTTTCAGATCACCCAGTAGTGCTATCTGCAGGGTTAGCTCCAGGCAAATATTGCAATCCTTTAGCTATTCCTGGACCTGTGTCCAAAAACAAGCTACAAATGGACAGTACCAAAACAAATGATCTAATGATTCTGTCTCTTCACAGCAAAATCTGCAGAGCTGGGAAGATTGTATCCCCCATATAAATAACATTCTATTGGCAGCAAGAATTTTGTATAATCATTTAAATAGAAAAATTCTAAGTTTTGAATCCGGCGTCATTTTGCATATCAGTTCATAAACACTATGCCTTGGAATCGGTACGTCCAAAATCTCTTCCTAACTATTTTGCAATCTATATGGGACGGCTGTCAATCATTTGGTCCTTAAATGAAACTGGTATACTTTTTCATTTATCACAATTTTCTTTAACCAATTATGTTCTTTAATGCAGGGCCGACAGACAAGTTCCTTACTTTTTCCCCTTTCCACTTTCCTCTTCCATTTTTGTGGTAATGCTGCAATTATTTGGTTGTAATTTTGGTTAGAGCAGACATTTCCATTTGTTTTTGTTAGCTGCATGTGCGACAGTCGTACCTATGATATAATTTACGAAGATTATACCTTTTTTAAACATTCTTTCAAAAAATAATGTTTTTTTTATCAATTAGTATATTTGAGTTTAACCACAATATTTGTTGCATTATTTGTTCTGTCGATTCTGGAGGATTAAATTGAAATTGCAACCAACTTTCTATGGCTTGTTTTAGAAATAGTGATATTTGGGAGATTATTTCCTTTTCAAATAACTGAAAGTGAGAGGTTGTAATCTGAATAAAGGGAAAAAGGCCATTCTTGAACATTGGGTGAGACAATTTTACTAATTTGCTAGAGAACCAGTTCGGATTTAAGTATAACTTTTGTATGACTGAAGCTTTTAGTGATAGGTCTAATGCTTTAACATTTAATAATTTCTGTCCTCCGAATTCATATTCATTATATAAATAGGTCTGTTTAATTTTGTCTGGCTTGCCGTTCCAAATAAAATTGAATATTTTTTTCTCATATAATTTAAAAAACTGTTCGCTAGGCGTATGCAAGACCATAAGCAAATAGGTAAACTGGGATAATATTAGTTATCGTGGTCCTCTGTAGCTCAGCTGGTAGAGCACGGCGCTTGTAACGCCAAGGTAGTGGGTTCGATCCCCGGGACCACCCATACACAAAAAAAAAATTTATGCACGCATGACTGTAAGTCGCTTTGGATAAAAGCGTCTGCTAAATGGCATATTATTATTATATTTACTAAAGAGTTAATCAGGGTGATTTTCCCACAAATTGACAGGTATTTACCTTGGTATCCATGGTAACAAGATCTTATCAATTTTTGCTAACTTTCTATTAAAATGTATTGGAGTGAGATCATTTATTTCAAAGAGAAATTGCTCTTTGCTAAGAAGCTATTTTTGTTTCTTGTCGTCCAAACGGCTGCATTGGACCTTTAATGCAGTTTCTCTCTGTATCTCACCTTTATTGAAATGGTTCAAATAAGTGTATGGATTATACGTGTATGGCTTATATTCATACAGTTTGCACTGCTATCTTGCCTGTACCCATTTAATTTGCAAGCAAACCAAAACTTTCCTAGAAGTCTCTAACATTTCAGCCCAAGTGTCAAAGTCTAAACAGAAACTTTCACACACACACAAAACGCAACTAATTTACTTCTGGTTCTCTGATTAACTGAATGAGAGATAAAAATAAATAAATAAACATATAGCAAAGCAGCAGAGCTGTATGGGACAAGAACCAGTGTTCCTTAATTATTCCAGAGGACTCGTGGGTATTTAACACAACCCGACCATGACTCAGCCAATTAAGCGTGCTGATTGCAGATTCATCACGGCAGTGACAAATAGGGGGCTAGTCTAACACTCTCACCTCCACTCACACCCAAAACAGCCCATATCCAGTATTAATATAGTCACTGCACTGTTATTATATAGTATTTTTTTAATCATAGGTTTTATTATAGATTAATCACAGGTACAGTGACACACAGGGGGCTAGTCTGGTCCACACGTTCTATCTAGCATCTCTCACCTCCACTTACACCCAAGTCAGCCCATACACAGTTAATATACAGTTTTAATATAGTTATAATAATGGTATTATATGGTTATCATAGGCTTGCTATATTATATGATAATTACGGGCCCACTGAAACACAGGGGGCTAGTCTGGTCCATATACGTCATCTTACATATCTCACCTCGTTATCGATAATAATGCGGTTATTATGCTGTTTTATCACATTATTATACTATAGATTAATCATTGGCAAAGTGAGACCCAGGGAATCTGGTCCAAATGCTCCAATACTCCACTGATTTATGAATTGCAAAAAGTGTGTGCGTGTTTGCATGCACATGTATGTACAGTATGTGTGTATAGAGATGCATGTGTGTTTAGTGATCTCATGTTGTGTGCATAGAGTCATCCAGGAGAATGTTGAGGTCCTATGCTTGGGGTGGGGGATGCCCCATAGTTCAAGTTTCAACATTGAAAACAGGCTCAAGATGAGAGAGGTGTGGCAGAGGTGTGTAATTGGTGTTACCTGCAAAGTGAGGATAAAACATGGCTCAAGAAGCAGAGGTGTGGACTCGAGTCATGTGACTTGGACTCGAGTCAGACTCGAGTCATGAATTTGATGACTTCAGACTCGACTCGACAAAATGTACAAAGACTTGCAACTCGACTTGGACTTTAACATCAATGACTCGTGACTTGACTTGGACTTGCGCCTTATGACTCGAGAAGACTTGCTACGAGGACTTGTAATGACTTGCAAAGGCTTGCTAAGAGGACTTGAAATGACTCGAAACTAAAATGTAGGACTTTGGACTCGACTTGAGACTTGATGGCTTTGACTTTTGACTCGACTTGGGACTTGCCTCATCTTTGACTCGACTTGACTCGGGACTCGAGGGCAAAGACTTGAGACTTACTTGTGACTTGCATAACAATGACTTTGTCCCACCTCTGTCAAGAAGGCAGAGAGACACCTTAGTCCAGAAACCACATCCCTGACAGCCATCAACCAAAAGAGCCAAGTCTGCCTTTAACAAGTCTTTAACCAGTGTCTCCTCAATTTCCCAGATCTGTTTATCTATTGAACTGTAAAGCAACCTTACATAGTGACTTGAAATGGTTATTACATATGTCTTAACTACACATTGTAAACCAGATAATGTGATATAAACAAATATTTTTTGAATCCATTATTGGGTGCTACAGGTTTGCCTATACAAAACATTGCCATAGATTTTTGAACTAACTTGGTTTTGGCGATACTATCTTCGTTCTCGAATTCGGCCAAACATGTACAGTATCTTCGAAAATGTCCTTGTCCAGTTGCAGGGGGTCATTTGAATTGAGAAAATCCCCCCTTATTAAAATAAATACTTGTTTTGCTTTATGAAGTAATCCAACAATGTGTACGCCGCCATCTTGTCTATTTCAAATCTTATTGATTGAGACAGGTGGGTCCACCCTAAAGTGCCGCATGTCATGATGACACTGTCTCGATCAATAAGAGAAGATTTGAAATAGAGAAGATGGATTACTTCATACTTCATTACTTCATGGACTGTTCACACAGTCCGTGCTATGAATGTCTGATATATCCCATGTGGCAGATGCTGTAGAACTAGAGGAGATGTCTGAAGACGAGCCGGGAAGAATTGTGTAACTATGATCATGGCTGAACAAGGCCGTATGAACCGTACAAAAAAATGCAGAATGTAGTCTTAGGAAAGGAGAAGACGGCGGAGGACGTAATAGAAAGCGTTGCTGTTGGTGGCTTGGCACTGGCTTGAGAACAATATGCAGTCTCATAAGAGAACCCTGTTGTTGCAAAAGGAGCAGAGCCCTGGGTTGGGAGCATAAGTGCTGCGGCTTTCCAAATGGAGAAGAAACTTGCGGCAGGAATAAAATGCTTGGTAGAATTGTTTGCATGGGTAAGAGGAAAACCGCGGAGAGAAAATGTGCTTGAAAGTATTATCCCTAATGATTTCCATATTGATAAAATCAAATCAAATTGTATTTGTCACATTCTACGCAGACAACAGGTGTAGACTAACAGTGAAATGCTTACTTACGGGTCCTTTTCCAACAATGCAGAGTTAAAGATAAGATAAAACACTTAATAAAATATTGAAAAAGTGACATGAGTTGTGGTGAGTGATTTTGAAGGAGTCAGGCGCAGGAGGGTAAATCACAGAATAAAAGGGTTTATTCCGAAAACACAGTGGTACACAGCAATGCGTCAAACACTCCAATGCGTGAATCAGGCACACTGGGAAACAACAAGGCACACAGGGAATATCCCGGTGATACAAAATACAAGGAGCTCCACCGAGCTAATCTAACCTCCACAATAAACAATCACACACAAAGACAAGGGGGCAGAGGGAACACTTATACAGGTACTGATGAGGGGATATGAACCATGTGTGTGTAATAAACAAGACAAAACAAATGGAATGATGAGATGAGGAGCGGCAGTGGCTAGAAGGCCGGTGACGACGAACGCCGAAGCCTGCCCGAACAAGGAGAGGAGGCAGCTTCGGAGGAAGTCGTGACACGAGTATTAAATACACAGAGAATAACGAATAGAAATAATGAGTAAAAGTAATTTGGCTATATATAGGGAGTAGGAAATAACATAGCTATTTATAGGGAGTAGAAAATAACATGGCTATATACAGGGAGTACCAGTACCGAGTCGATGTGCAGGGGTACAAGGTAATATGTACTGTACATATAGGTAGGGGTAAAGTAACTAGGCAACAGGATAGATAATAGACAGTAGCAGCAGTGGAGTGTGAAAGTGTGTGTGGCGTCAGTATGCATATGTGTGCATGTTATGTGTGTGTGGGCGTATGTAGTGTGCGTGTGTGTGTTTGGGTGTCAATGTAATTATGTGTGAGTGTGTGGGTAGAGTCCGGTGTGTGTGCATAGAATCAGTGCAAAATATTGTCAATGCAGGTAGTCCGGGTAGCCATTTGATTAGCTATTTAGTAGTCTTGTTTAGGTCTTATGGCTTGGGGGTAGAAGCTGTTCATGGTCCTGTTAGTTCCAGACTTGGTGCATTGGTACCGCTTGCCGTGCGGTACCAAGTGAGAACATTCTGTGGCTTGGGTGGCTGGAGTCTTTGACAATTCTTTGGGCCTTCTTCTGACACCGCCTGGTATAGAGGTCCTGGATGGCAGGGAGCTCGGCCCCAGTGATGTACTGGGCCGTACGCACTACCCTCTATAGAGCCTTGCGGTCGATTGCCAAGCAGTTGCCATACCCAGCAGGTATGCAGCCAGTCAAGATGCTCTCGATGGTGCAGATGAGCTACTGCATGATGATTATGTTGTATGGCTGACATGTCATATTGTGATCCTCCAATAAACCATGTCAATGCATTATTAGCCGTGTTTTAAAGCTTTGCCATTGTGGGAACAACCATTAACAACCATTAACCTGTTTGCTCATCTCATTGACATAAATTCACTGGTTGTCATAAGAGTTGCAGATGATGAGACATGTATACTGTCCTGTTGAACTACAGGGGTATTGAATATTACTGATAATATTACCAGCAGGTAGCATTACTGGTAACATGTGTGCCTGCGTGCGTGTGTGTGAGCGTGTTCAGATAATATTTGCTTTTGGGCTGCCTAGCTGAGCTCTGCTGTGCGTACCTTGGTAGCTGTAGATGTCTCCCACGCTGTTCTGACGCATTATGTGATGCCAGTAGGCACTGCGAGGCAGAGAGATGGACTTGGTTAACGTTGTCTGGTTGGAGTGGGTCTGAAACAGAGACAACAACAACATCATCTTCAGTATGTTGGTTGCGTCCCAAATGACACCCGATTCTCTATATAGTGCACTACTTTTGACCACTACTTTTGATAGGGATTAGGGTGCAATTTGGGATGCAATTGTTATCTCTGGGCATAGTCACCTCTAGGGAATGCAAAGTAAGAAAAACAGCCACAGGCATTACAGGTAGCTACTGCATATTGTGGACAAATGACATGCAGTACAAATTCACATTTTATCAATATCATGATATGAAATTAATCTCAAAACCAAGCCAAACTGGTGTTTTAAACTATAGTGACTGCACTTTTCTCTTTCAATTATATCAAGTACATCTCTTTAGAACTTAAAAGTCATATTTGTGGTATGATGACCCATAACCAAAGTGTCCACTGTGTTCCACAACCTCTTCATGTAATTAATGTATTTCAGTATACACTGCAGTATTTGGAAGTGTTCCCATATGGAGGGTGTCCAGGAACATGGCCATATGGCCAGGGCTCATCAACCCCTAGCCAACCATACGTAAATACAGCATACTGACCATAGAGAGAGAAAATAAGGAAGGCGGGAAGGAAACATAGGCCATATCCACAGGGAATGTTTATGTGTGTGTGTGTGTGTACTATGTGTGTCTGTGTGTGTTACCTGTGAGCTCTTCTTCATCTCCACCAACATCCTCTCATGTTGCTGTGCGATGGACAGGGTGGCTGAGTGGACTCTCTGGTAGATCATCTCTCCCTCCCGCGTCTGGAACGTAAACAGACCCTCCCCCGTGTCACACATCCTAGAGAAGGGGGGGAGGAGGGAGGGATGGGAAGAGAGAAGAGAGAGAGAGGGGGGAGAGAGAGTTTTATTACAGATACATACACACAGGTTAGAACACGCAAAGAAACAGTGAGGTACAGATATGCCTACAGAAAGCAGATACACCTTGTCATCTCATAGCCTGAAGGGGGTGGCACATGTGGATATGCTGGCATGTTTAGAGGAGTTCAAACTTCCTTTGAAAAAGTTTTGACTATTCCCAATGTAACTCTGTGTGTGTGTGTTCGTGTGTGCATATGTGCGTGTGTGTGTGTTGTTTATCAGGACCCATGGGACCAGTTTTCCTCTCCTGCTGATAAACCGGTCCCAGATCCAGGAGAAATGTGAATGGGTTAGGGTCAGATCCAGGAGAGATGTGAATGGGTTAGGGTTAGGGTCAGATCCAGGAGAGATGTGAATGGGTTAGGGTTAGGATCAGATCCAGGAGAGATGTGAATGAGTTAGGGTTAGGGTCAGATCCAGGAGAGATGTGAATGGGTTAGGGTCAGATCCAGGAGAGATGTGAATGGGTTAGGGTCAGATCCAGGAGAGGTGAATGGGTTAGGGTTAGGGTCAGATCCAGGAGATATGTGAATGGGTTAGGGTCAGATCCAGGAGAGATGTGAATAGGTTAGGGTCAGATCCAGGAGAGATGTGAATGGGTTAGGGTCAGATCCAGGAGAGGTGAATGGGTTAGGGTTAGGGTCAGATCCAGGAGAGATGTGAATAGGTTAGGGTCAGATCCAGGAGAGATGTGAATGGGTTAGGGTTAGGGTCAGATCCAGGAGAGATATGAATGGGTTAGGGTTAGGGTCAGATCCAGGAGAGATGTGAATGGGTTAGGGTTAGGGTCAGATCCAGGAGAGATGTGAATGGGTTAGGGTTAGGGTCAGATCCAGGAGAGATATGAATGGGTTAGGGTTAGGGTCAGATCCAGGAGAGATGTGAATGGGTTAGGGTTAGGGTCAGATCCAGGAGAGATGTGAATGGGTTAGGGTTAGGGTCAGATCCAGGAGAGATGTTAATGGGTTAGGGTCAGCTCCAGGAGAGATGTGAATGGGTTAGGGTTAGGGTCAGATCCAGGAGAGATGTGAATGGGTTAGGGTTAGGGTCAGATCCAGGAGAGATGTTAATGGGTTAGGGTCAGCTCCAGGAGAGATGTGAATGGGTTAGGGTTAGGGTCAGATCCAGGAGAGATGTGAATGGGTTAGGGTTAGGGTCAGATCCAGGAGAGATGTTAATGGGTTAGGGTCAGCTCCAGGAGAGATGTGAAAGGGACTCCTATGAAGCAGATAAGCAGGTGACCATGTGTCACTGTGAGTATACCTTTCTGTCTCATAGGTGAACCTGATGGATTCTCTCTCACACACACACACACAAACATACCTTCCTGACTCGAAAGTGAACCAAGTGGAGTCTCGTCCGTATCTCCTCAGTGAGTTGAGGGGCCACATGACCAGTTTGACGCGGGCGTTGTGGATGTCCCAGAGGTAGATGTTCTCATGGGTGATCTGCATTGTACACTCCCCATAGATATCCAGGTTGGGAGTGGGCATCAGGTACACGTTGAACCGCTCTGGAACAAAACCAACACAGCCATTTTTTACAAATACTTACTTTGAGCAAATAGAGAATATTTTTGAATGGGCAGAATAACAAGGTAGCTGTGTTACAAAGGTGAGCATTAGACTTTTGGACAGAATCTATTGCAGTCCAGTCATTTCGACTGTTTTTAACCACTTTTCAAGCTTTTCATTCAAAGTGAAGGCTACAAATCAATGTTCTTGAAGGACACATAAAAACATGGTCCTGCAGTAATCATCAGAGGGTTATATCAGGTGGGTTTGGGGAGTATGGGCAGACAGACAGACAGACAGACAATATCAGTGGTCTCATCTGTTTGACAGAAACCATTACTGTATATGACAGAGCCCATACAGTAGGCTACACTCCATCCTAATTTAAAAAATGTAAAAACTGACTATATCAAAAAAACACCCCAGTATCAGCAGTTTTGGGACTTTGGCTTTTGTACACTAAAATGACTTTCTCCACTTGATCATTCAAAAGGCATTTGAGTCCATGCTGTTGTAGAGCCTACTTAAAATCCAGAATTAGCATTCAAACCAGCTTGCATAAGCATGAAATCCATCTACTGAAGGAATAAAAAAGACAGCTCCTTACAAAATCTTAACTTCATTCAAATTATGAAAAATGGATGAGGCAGACAGAAAAAGTTATAAGAAAGTAATATGAACATAGAAATTGAAATGTTCTTAGAGGCCGCCCTCTGCTCAGCGCAAATGGACTTTATGTCTTTAGTCTTTATCAGTTTGTTACGTAAAGACGTGGTCTTAGAAATATGACATTATTCTTATTAAGAACTATTATTTTCCTATTTCCTTGAGAGAGAGAGAGAATTTTGATAAACTCCCTTACACAGCAGCAAGATTTGTGACCTATTTATTTTCCCATTTGTACTTTAACAATTTGCACATTGTTACAACACTGTATATAGACATAATATGACATTTGAAATGTCTTTATTCTTTTGGAACTTCAGAGTGTAACGCTTACTGTTAATATTTATTGTTTATTTCACTTTTGTTTAATATCTACTTCACTTGCTTTGACAATGTTAACATACGTTTCCCATGCCACTAAAGCCCTTAAATTGAAAAATTGAATTGAGAGAGAGAGAGAGACCTTTATTTTATACTCTAGTATTAACATAAATAATGGCACACTGTGCCTTTTCAGAAATGAAACAATTAATGTGTCAATCCTAAATAAAAATGAAAAAGCATATACACACATTCAACTGATTTCTTAAAAAAAAAATTGATTCCCCTCCTCCACAAAACAAACCGCTCTTTCATAAGTGTCACGCCCTGGCTCTGGGGACTCTTAAAAGTTGAGCCAGGGTGTGTAGTGTCTATGTTGTATTTTCTATGTTCATGATCTAGATCATGTATATCTATGTTGGCCAGGGTGGTTCCCAATCAGAGGCAGCTGTAGCTTGTTGTCTCTGATTGGGAACCATACCTAGGCAGCCTGTTGGCACTAGTTATTTGTGGGATCTTGTTCCGTAAGGTTTGTTTTGGTGTTAACCTAGGACTTCACGTATCGTTTGGTTTGTTGTTTTGATCGTGTGTTGAGTACAAATAAAATGTACGCTTGCCACGCTGCGCCTTGGTCCGTCATTTCCTTGAACGATCGTGACAGAAGATCCCACCAAATTAGGACCAAGCAGCGTGTTCAGGAGCTAACGCCGGGAACTAGACATGAGGTAACGTTGGTAGATGTCCTCCTCGGTTGGGGGAGAATCACGGAGGAGGAGGCCGTCCGTTACCGGAGGGCGATGAATGAGGAGGCCCAGGTAGGAGAGGAGAAACGGAGGCAACCGTGCCGACGACGGACACGCGAGAGGCAACCCCAAGAACATTTTTTGGGGGGGCACACGGCGTGGACGACGGGGCAGCAGGAGGCAGCTACAGGGCGAATCTGCAGAATAGGAGAGGAGGCCACCAGGTTACGGGGGCTATTGGTCATGAGGGAGCAGGAGTTAATTGGTCAGAGGGAGGAGCTACTGGAGGCAATAAGGGAGAAGGAGAGTGTAGAGGCACGGCGAGAGGAACTGGTTAGGCAGCAGAGGGAGCGGAGGTTTATAAGGAAACCCAGTCCCCCTCCTCGCACCAAGCAAGTGGTGTGTGTCACCAGTCCGGTCCGGCCCGTTCCTGATCCCCGCACTAAGCCAGTGGTGCCTGTTCCCAGTACGGCCCGACCCATTCCTGCTTCCCGCACAAGGCCAGTGGTGTGTATTCCCAGTACGGTCCGGCCCGTTCCTGCTCCCCGCACTAAGTTAGTGGTGCGTGTTCCCAGTACGGCCCAACCCGTTCCTGCTCCCCGCACTAAGTTAGTGGTGCGTGTTCCCAGTACGGCCCGACCCGTTCCTGCTCCTCGCACCAAGCCAGTGGTGCGCGTCGCCAGCCCGGTCCGGCCCGTTCCTGCTCCCCGCACCAAGCCAGTGGTGCGCGTCGCCAGCCCGGTCCAGCCCGTTCCTGCTCCCCGCACTAAGCCAGTGATGTGCGTCGTCAGCCCGGTCCGGCCCGTTCCTGCTCCCCGCACCAAGCCAGTGGTGCGCGTCGCCAGCCCGGTCCGGCCTGTTCCTGCTCCCCGCACTAAGCCAGTGGTGCGCGTCGTCAGCCCGGCCCGTTCCTGCTCCCCGCACCAAGCCAGTGGTGCGCGTCGCCAGCCCGGTCCGGCCTGTTCCTGCTCCCCGCACTAAGCCAGTGGTGCGCGTCGTCAGCCCGGCCTGTTCCTGCTCCCCGCACCAAGCCAGTGGTGCGCGTCGCCAGCCCGGTCCGGCCCGTTCCTGCTCCCCGCACCAAGCCAGTGGTGTGCGTCGCCAGCCCGGTCCGGCCCGTTCCTGCTCCCCGCACCAAGGCAGTGGTGCGCGTCGTCAGCCCGGTCCGGCCCGTTCCTGCTCCCCGCACCAAGCCAGTGGTGCGCGTCGTCAGCCCGGTCCGGCCCGTTCCTGCTCCCCGCACCAAGCCAGTGGTGCGCGTCGTCATCCCGGTCCTGCCCGTTCCTACTCCCCGCACCAAGCCAGTGGTGCGCGTCGTCAGTCCGGCACGGTCCGTGCCTGTTCCACCGGTGCCTGGTCCGGCACCGGTCAGCTGCTCCACACCGGAGCCAGAGCAATCCGCTCCACCGATGTCCAGTCCAGCTCCGGCCAGCGGGGCCAGACCAGACCAGGGGGCGTTACGGGGGGGTAGAGAGAGAGTGGTGGTCACGCCCGGAGCCGGATCCGCCTCCGAGGCGGAATGCCCACCCGGCCCCTACCCTCTTGTGTTTGGTTGGCACGGTCGCAGTCCACGCCTTTGGGGGGGGGGGGGGTACTGTCACGCCCTGGCTCTGGGGACTCTTAAAAGTTGAGCCAGGGTGTGTAGTGTCTATGTTGTATTTTCTATGTTCATGATCTAGATCATGTATATCTATGTTGGCCAGGGTGGTTCCCAATCAGAGGCAGCTGTAGCTTGTTGTCTCTGATTGGGACCCATACTTAGGCAGCCTGTTGGCACTAGTTATTTGTGGGATCTTGTTCCGTAATGTTTGTTTTGGTGTTAACCTAAGACTTCACGTATCGTTTGGTTTGTTGTTTTGATCGTGTGTTGAGTACAAATAAAATGTACGCTTACCACGCTGCGCCTTGGTCCGTCACTTCCTTGAACGATCGTGACAATAAGCCCACTTCTCCTCAAACAATGGGAGATCTTTTACAGCCGAGAAGAACTCAAAATCCACTTTTATTCTCGCTTTGACTAATCCTTTAAAAACACATCATACATCCTGCCCATATGTTTCCTAGCTTGTTCCAAAATAAAATGTAACAGTTTACATTTTCTTTTCTGTTGCTTGCTATATTGAAACCCCAAAATAAAAACAGTGTTATTGAAAATCCCTGCTACAGCTGTAAATAAAGAGAGGCTTTATCCTCTCACACTCCATAAAACAGTGAAAAATTGTTTTACTTATATTACAAAAAGGATATCCATCTCCAACATCTGAGTTAATAACAGATACAAAAGCATTAACTGCAATGATGCCATGCAAAACCCTCCATTGCATTTCACCAGTGCCCTTTTTTAACGGTGGCTTGTACAGAACTCTCCATGCTGGCTTTACCTTGTCATCAATGCCCAATTTTACCCTCCAAGGAGTGTCTTTTCTATTTTTCAATGTATCTTTATTCAAAATCTTGAAACCCCCCCTACAAAAGTCTTTCCCATTCACCTCATCCAAACCCACCTCCTCCAACCCTCTCAAATCCAGTAATAACGCCTTTCTTTCTGACTCTGGGATATTGGGTGTAATCCCTAGTCTTGGAAATGGGATGTTTTCATCTTGTACCTTCTTCTTGTGAATATTAAGCATAACCCACTCTTCTGCTGACAGAGCCTTCCTGCAGCTTCCCAGCAGTTGTCCGACAATCCTTTCCGACCTCACCCCCAAATGTTCAGCCACCCGTCCTCCATCCATTAAGGTGGGCCCAGCCATGGTCATTAACTGTTTTAGGGTGATGATTTTGCCCTTCACCAGAATCTTGAAGAAATGTGGAACAGCTGCAGTTGTACAATCCAGTCTTGCCCCATACACCAGAGGTTCCTCCAGCAGCCAATGCACTGACTCCGCTGAAGTGCGTCTGGACACCTTCATTATGCTCCACACCCTAAGAAAGCCTCTGTAAAACGGAGGTACTCCCTCCCTAGAAATCTGGCTACTATCAACCAAAAATAAAGCCTTCTTTAAACCTTGTATTACTTCCTGCTGTAATACAAGACCTGCCACTCCTCTCCAAACCACATTTTCCGGTCCATAAAGGAACCTTTGAATAAACTGCAACCACAAAGCAGCAGCCCTACTAGCAAGATGTACAATACATTGTCCCCCCTCCTCTTTTGACAAATACAAAACACTTTGTGGAACCCAATGACATTTATCCCAAAATAAATCTATAATAATCACCTGTATTTTAGCCAGAAGGCCAGATGGTGGCTCTAAAACTGACAACAATGCCACAGTGCAGACGCAACCACATTGTTAACAATAATAGTGCGCCCCCTGTATGACATACGAGATAACAACCAACGCCATCTCCTCTTCCTCCCTTCCTCCCTTCCACCATTTCAACCACTCCATTCACATTTTTTTCCATAGTCCCCTCTTCTCCTAGGTACACAATCGTTCCTGCTTCCCGACTCACTCCCAGCATGCACTCCGACAAGAGAGAGAGAGAGAGAGAGAGAGAGAGAGAGAGAGAGAGAGAGAGAGAGAGAGAGAGTGGGAGAGAGAGAGAGAAAGAGAGAGAGAGAGAAAGAGTGTGTTTGTGTGAGAGCGAGAGAGAAAGAAAGAAAGAGAGAGAGAGAATGAGAGAGAGAGAGTGTGTGGGTTTGTGAGAGAGAGAAAGAAAGAGAGTGTTTGTGAGAGAGAGAGAAAGTGAGAGAGAGAGAGAGAGAGAGAGAAAGCAAGAGAAAGCGAGAGAGAGAGAGAGAGAGAGAGCGAGAGAGAGAGAGAGAGAGAGAGAGAGAGAGAGAGAGAGAGGAGAGAGAGACAGAGAGAGAGAGAGAGAGAGAGAGAGAGAGAGTAGAGTGAGCGTTGTGAAGGTCAGCGTCCAGTTGCTAAGGAGTAGTGGTAATAACCTTAGGTGTGTCTCAATTGTATTGAAATGTTTTCTCTCTTCGTCTCCTTCGCTTCATCTAAACTGACTCCAACTGGACAGGTGGTACTGTAGCTTTATCTAAACTGACTCCAACTGGACAGGTGGTACTGTATCTTTATCTAAACTGACTCCAACTGGACAGGTGATACTGTAGCTTCATCTAAACTGACTCCAACTGGACCGGTGGTACTGTAGCTTCATCTAAACTGACTCCAACTAGACAGGTGGTACTGTATCTTTATCTAAACTGACTCCAACTGGACAGGTGGTACTGTAGCTATATCTAAACTGACTCCAACTGGACAGGTGGTACTGTAGCTTTATCTAAACTGACTCGAACTGGACAGGTGGTACTGTAGCTTCATCTAAACTGACTCCAACTGGACAGGTGGTACTGTAGCTTTATCTAAACTGATTACAACTGGACAGGTGGTACTGTAGCTTCATCTAAACTGACTCCAACTGGACAGGTAGTACTGTAGCTTTATCTAAACTGACTCCAACTGGACAGGTGGTACTGTAACTTTATCTAAACTGACTCCAACTGGACAGGTGTTACTGTAGCTTCATCTAAATTGACTCCAACTGGACAGGTGGTACTGTAGCTTTATCTAAACTGATTATAACTGGACAGGTGGTCCTGTAGCTTTATCTAAACTGATTACAACTGGACAGGTGGTACTGCAGCTTCATCTAAACTGCCTCCAACTGGACAGGTGGTACTGTAGCTTTATCTAAACTGATTACAACTGGACAGGTGGTACTGTAGCTTTATCTAAACTGATTACAACTGGACAGGTGGTACTGTAGCTTCATCTAAACTGACTCCAACTGGACAGGTGGTACTGTAGCTTCATCTAAACTGACTCCAACAGGACAGGTGGTACTGTAGCTTTATCTAAACTGACTCCAACTGGACAGATGGTACTGTGGCTTTATCTAAACTGACTCCAACTGCACAGGTGGTACTGTAGCTTTATCTAAACTGACTCCAACTGGACAGGTGTACTGTAGCGTTATCTAAATTGATTACAACTGGACAGGTGGTACTGTAGCTTTATCTAAACTGGCTCCAACTGGACAGGTGGTACTGTAGCTTTATCTAAACTGACTCCAACTGGACAGGTGGTACTGTAGCTTTATCTAAATTGATTACAACTGGACAGGTGGTACTGTAGCTTTATCTAAACTGTCTCCAACTGGACAGGTGTACTGTAGCTTTATCTAAATTGATTACAACTGGACAGGTGGTACTGTAGCTTTATCTAAACTGGCTCCAACTGGACAGGTAGTACTGTAGCTTTATCTAAACTGACTCCAACTGGACAGGTGGCACTGTAGCTTTATCTAAATTGATTACAACTGGACAGGTGGTACTGTAGCTTTATCTAAACTGTCTCCAACTGGGCAGGTGGTCCTGTAGCTTCATCTAAACCTACTCCAACTGGACAGGTGGTACTGTAACAAATCTCCCTCATTACTCATCCATCATATTTATTTCACCTGTTTTCTCTATCAGTTCAGGTGAAGGAAAGCAGACAAGGAGAGGAAGCCACTTTAGACTATTGAGATGCACCCCACGCCATTGTCATAGTTTTACAAGCCAGCCAACCAGATCCAGTCCCTACTAGAGACATCCTCAGCCCCAATCACTTTAATCAGCTGGAGTCCCTACTAGAGTCCTCCTCAGCCCCAATCACTTTAACCAGCTGGAGTCCCTACTAGAGACCTCCTCAGCCCCAATCACTTTAACCATCTGGAGTCCCTACTAGAGACCTCCTCAGCCCCAATCACTTTAACTAGCTGGAGTCCCTACTAGAGACCTCCTCAGCCCCAATCACTTTAACCAGCTGGAGTCCCTACTAGAGACCAGACCTCCTCAGCCCAAATCACTTTAACCAGCTGGAGTCCCTACTAGAGACCTCCTCAGCCCCAATCACTTTAACCAACTGGAGTCCCTACTAGAGACCTCCTCAGCCCCAATCACTTTAACCAACTGGAGTCCCTACTAGAGACCTCCTCAGCCCCAATCACTTTAACCAGCTGGAGTCCCTACTAGAGACCTCCTCAGCCCCAATCACTTTAACCAACTGGAGTCCCTACTAGAGACCTCCTCAGCCCCAATCACTTTAACCAACTGGAGTCCCTACTAGAGAGCTCCTCAGCCCCAATCACTTTAACCAGCTGGAGTCCCTACTAGAGACCTCCTCAGCCCCAATCACTTTAACCAACTGGAGTCCCTACTAGAGACCAGACCTCCTCAGCCCAAATCACTTTAACCAGCTGGAGTCCCTACTAGAGACCTCCTCAGCCCCAATCACTTTAACCAACTGGAGTCCCTACTAGAGACCTCCTCAGCCCCAATCACTTTAACCAACTGGAGTCCCTACTAGAGACCTCCTCAGCCCCAATCACTTTAACCAGCTGGAGTCCCTACTAGAGACCAGACCTCCTCAACCCCAATCACTTTAACCAGGTGGAGTCCCTACTAGAGACCTCCTCAGCCCCAATCACTTTAACTAGCTGGAGTCCCTACTAGAGAGCTCCTCAGCCCCAATCACTTTAACCAGGTGGAGTCCCTACTAGAGACCTCCTCAGCCCCAATCACTTTAACCAGGTGGAGTCCCTACTAGAGACCTCCTCAGCCCCAATCACTTTAACCAACTGGAGTCCCTACTAGAGACCTCCTCAGCCCCAATCACTTTAACCAACTGGAGTCCCTACTAGAGAGCTCCTCAGCCCCAATCACTTTAACCAGCTGGAGTCCCTACTAGAGACCAGACCTCCTCAACCCCAATCACTTTAACCAGGTGGAGTCCCTACTAGAGACCTCCTCAGCCCCAATCACTTTAACCAACTGGAGTCCCTACTAGAGACCAGACCTCCTCAACCCCAATCACTTTAACTAGCTGGAGTCCCTACTAGAGAGCTCCTCAGCCCAAATCACTTTAACCAGGTGGAGTCCCTACTAGAGACCTCCTCAGCCCCAATCACTTTAACCAGCTGGAGTCCCTACTAGAGACCTCCTCAGCCCCAATCACTTTAACCAGCTGGAGTCCCTACTAGAGAGCTCCTCAGACCCAATCACTTTAACCAGATCTCAGAGAGCTCTTCATAATCTACATTAATACTCACTAATTATGCCTAATGTTTCAAAAGAACAGCCATGAGTCTGGAGTGAGGACTGATGAAATGGCAATGTAATATGATGAGGCTATTTTTAGGAGCAGCGAGAAAATGAACTTTGATTTAATTATCAGCCCCTGTAGTTGGGAGATCACTAATTGAAGTCTAACTGCAGAGGGTGGAGCTTTCTTCCATTTTAGTATATGTGTTGCCGAGGCAAGCACAAGTGTTTAGCGTTCTATTTCTGTTGTTATTTCGCTTTCTTTCTTTCTTTCTTCACACGCTGCACCACTTCGATGTTATGAATACAAATCAATATTTCCCTGTCATCTTACATCGAAGCTGAGGGAGAGAAAATAAATGTTATTATTGTTCATTGAACTAGATGGGCTGCTCAGACTCTTCACATTCAAAGACGGATTCATATAGATTTTTTCAAACGAGGGCAGAGCACAAAGTTATGCATAAATGCAATTGTAGGCATCCTGTAAGAGGTTGTTAGGGGAGTAAAATTAAACCTTGGGCCAGATTCTTTTCAATTTCACTCCCTCTTTACCATTCTGAACAGTTTTTTTATTCTTTCATTTCCAAAGCCAGTCTATAAAATTCACACACACACACACACACACACACACACACACACACACACACACACACACACACACACACACACACACACACACACACACACACACACACACACACACAAACACACATTCACACACACACACACACACACACAGCAGTCATTTCCATAGCTAGTCTACAAATGAATAGAAAATCACCCATTTAATAACAGCTATACCTTTCCTATTTTTTTCTTCCTATTTCTCTCTTTCTATTTCCTGGATGGGGGGAATGTGCGGGGAAGTACAGTGATTTCACATGGCCTCAGCCCCAGCAGATATAATCTCATCCATCTTTGTGACAAGCTTCATTATGAGGGGAGCCAGTGATTCACAGCACCTCTCATTAGGCCAAGAACACAGTCACACACACACACACACACACACAGATAAAGACGCACATTAAGACACACACAGACCTCTGTTGCACTAACACTTCTGGGCTGGTAATGAAACCGACTACAAGTGCTGGGCTGGTTGGATAGGAAATATCGACCCAAAATGGTCTCTGTTGACAGGGACTAATTGGGGACTCACCGTTTCCCTCTCACAAACCTCTGAGAATTCAGTTGCACTCACACATATAGGCCTGTAATGTAACTGCTAACCAGTTTGGGGCAGGATTGACCCAAAATGGCCTCCATTAGCTGCGGTTCTAATTGGGGACTCACCGCTCTGCTCCCGCTGCACCCCCGCTGCTAACAGGTCTGGTTCTCCCAGGCTTATGTCGTTCAGTCGGCTTCCTAGACACTCCACACACAGCAGCTTGCACCACTCCTCTGCATCCAGCTCTAAACACAGAGTTAAAACAAGAGTTAAACACACTCACACAGAAATACACACTCCACACAACGCAGCTTACAACACTCCTCCACATCCAGCTCACACAAAGTTAGAAAAGTACACACACAAAAACACAGATGAATCATACAGCATGCACTGTGGACCAAAAAAAGCCCCCAGACGTGAGCACCAGGTAACGGTAACCTGGAGAAAATCAATCTGATTGATTCTCAGCTGATGAAAAGAGGCAAGCAGTTCATGAACACAAAACACTAGATGAATGCTGAATTTCCTCTCTCTCCTCTCCTATCCCATCTTTCTTCCTTGTTCCCCTTTCTCCCCTCTGACCACTCTCAACACTCCCCTCCCTCACCCTCTCTCTCTTCCCTCTCTCCCCTCTCTCCTATACTTTACTCCTACAGCACTTGACCACCAGATCTCTGATATACCCAGCCATCACGTCTTGTAAAGCACATCCAGTACAGATCTGGGATCAGGCCATACAGCATTTTTTCATGGATAGATTTGATCAACAAGCAGAACACAGGGGAATGTTCTTAACACCAGAAAATCAATAGCTTATTATCCCAATAGGGTGATATAATTAATTGACGGGAAGCCTGGGTGTAACAAACAATTAACAGGATTGATCTCTAAGGAAATTGTGTGAATGCAACCGAAAATAATTATCTCGGAGCAACAGTGACAATCTTTTAATCAAACCCATACACGTCGATAATATCTCTACTCTCTTCATCAGTTACACACACCTTATCTCGCTCTGAGGCATCCATGCACACACAAACAGGAACAGGAACATGAACACACACAAATACGCTGCCGTGTGCACAAGTCTCGAAAAGCTAAACTCTGGCACTCTTGGTAGTGGTGAGAGAAGAGGAGGGGTGTTATAAGATTGAATTGTTTAATTAACCACTAAGTGGAGGCTGATGGTTTCATGATTCAAATTCTCACTCCCTCACACAGCAAACAGATAGACAGTTGTTGGTGAATACCAATGTCTTCCTCTAAAGATGGAAAAAGCTCTGTTTACAATGGAAAGTAAGTCTCCAGATTGTAGAGTGTGGATGAGAGTTACTGAGCTATGAAATGAGAGTCAGACTGAGTTGTTTATCTGTGTGTTGTCTACTTCTCCCTGGTCTCTTCCCAAAGGAGCTCCAGGACATGGCACTGTGGTCACTGATGTGAATAGAGATGCATGTGGAAGTGTGTGTGTGTGTGTGTTTGTACACTCTTAAAAATAAAGGTGCAAGTTGGAACCAAATAAGGTTATTGAGAGTGATGCCATAGGGGAACCATTTTAGGGTCTCTGAAGAACCATAAATGGATGGTTCTTTGAAGAACTATATAAAAATCCCAAACCAGAAATGTTTCAGCCTTCCAGGACCGGAATTGAAGGGCTTGTTGTAGGGTTTTAAGCCTTATTTGCATATTTCCCAGGGTGCCTTTCGAGTTAATTTTAGAGTTACTTGTACCACCCATGACTGTGTTTGCTAGTGACAGAGACATGATTGTTGCATTCATTCATTTTCAGTTCCGTGGCCTTACCAATATGGCCTAGTTTTACCCTAATGCAGTGGCCTGAAGGTCACATTATGCTGGCTTGCAAAGTGATGTGCAATTCCTATTGGAATCCAGCCAGATTGGGGATATCCAACATTTTGAATTTTTATTCACCTGCAACCTGCATTTAGAATGGTTGGGAAGACTACGATATAAGACTACCTTAAACATCTATGCTGGAACAAACATTTCATTAATGGGTGCAATTAATCCAAGTAACAGATTGGAATAGTTTAGAAAAATGTCTGTTATTTATATTTGAGTAGCATAAGATTAATTAATAAATAAATGTTCATGCAAAAACATAGATATTGAAACAAACAATTCTAAAAATCCACCTGCAATAGAGCATGCTGGAATATATGATAATGATGGCCGTGGTTTTGGTTCAACTCTGGTTATTGACACCAACACTGAGGTTCTTTTACACCACTGAGTGTTAATTTAACTCTTTATACTGTAAATTTAACTCTTGAATCAACACTAGTTAACACTGGCCAATTTGCTGTGTGCTATTAAAGGGACACATCTGCAGGCTTCTATAGACATTTCAAGAACCTTTTAGAATTCTGAAGAACTGTAGATGCCACGTCAAAAACCCCACACTTAACTCAAAGTTTCTTTATCCGACAAGAGTTCTCCAAGGAACCTTAAGAGCTCCCTTGCTGACCCTGTGTCCTCTGAGTGTGTCTGAAGTCTAAACTCACACACTGCCGAGTGGAAAATCACATAACGAAACACTTTATCCGAGAGGCAGCCTGGACAACACATAGGGAGAGAGAGGGAGAGGGAGGAAAATGAGAGGGAGGGGAGAGGGAAAGAGAGAGAGAGAGAGAGAGAGAGAGAGAGAGAGAGAGAGAGAGAGAGAGAGAGAGAGAGAGAGAGAGAGAGAGAGAGAGAGAGAGAGAGAGAGATAGAAAGAGAGAGAGAGATAGATAGAGAGAGAGAGAGAGACAGATAGAGAGAGAGAGAGAGAGAGAGAGAGAGAGAGAGAGAGAGAGAGAGAGAGAGAGAGAGAGAGAGAGAGAGAGAGAAGGAAAGAGTGGAAGAGATTAGAGAGCTAGACATCAGTAAAAAAAAAACTAGCAGTGAGAAGGAGCAAGAGGGATCGAGAGAGAAGAGAGGCTGACACTGGCACAGTACCACAGAGAGAGCACAGGAAGTGAAGGACCCTGGGAGGGCAGCCTCCTGCATGGGGTGGACATGGGAGAGAGATAGAGAAAGTGTGTGCGTGCGTTAGGGCTGGCCGACATGGCCAAAATATCATATCATGATATTTTTGTCATTTATGAAGGTATTTGACAATATTTTATCTTTTTTTTAATAATAAAAGCTGCAAATATGCTTCATGAGTAGTGACCTTAGGGTGGTAACAAATACCTTCTAAGTGGTTTTAATGGGGCTTTCTCTCTTCTGATTGTTTTATACTGTTCAATCAAAATAATTTTCTGCATACATTTCTGCATTTCAGTCACTCATTAGTTATCATTACCACATCAAACATTTGTTTTGTCTTTGTATGTCTCTATTTTGTGAAAAAGTTAAGTTTTTCTTTATCAGACTAGTTATTCTTCTCTATAACTAGGTTTCCATCCAATAGAGACAGACTTTTATGCAATTATTCTAAAATCTTTATAAAAACAATATGCACATTTTCCCACCAGAGATGTGCTTCCATCAAATTGACTTGTTTCTGATAAAAGGCTGTGCGTGATGACATAGCTGCACATAAAAATATATTTTGTGGTTAAATTCCCATGTACCGAATAAAAAATACAAGTTCAATGGGTTTCCATCGCATTTTCAACTCTACTGATGGTTTTCTCACAAAAAATGTTGCAAGTGTCCCCACTCTGGTATTGGCACGTGCGCTATAGCCAACAGCTAGCAGATACAGTTCGGGTATAGCCTACATCGGTTCCCAACCTTTATCGGTTACTGTACCACCAACTGAATTCTGCTCTGTCCGGAGTACCCTTTAAGTACCTCCTCATGTGCAAGTCCCTCGATATTTATTGGAAAGGAGCATCAAGCTCATCACCTTGCACTTTCACCACCATGTGAAGTTCATCATAACTTCTTTAATTTGTAGCCTAATAAACTGCATGGTTTCCAGAGTCGTAGTGGGAGGACCACACAACATCGTGTGACTCCAAGTTTACTCCCATTTGATTGGTTATTATATCAATATTTACGCATAAGCGTTTCCACTGACATTATACATTTTACAGACACAAAAAGATCCCACCTTGTATAGCGTATTTAGTTTTGTCGGCATTTGGCAAAGTTTAATGACACATTTTTGGTTTCCATCAGGCCTGTCATCACATTTTTTATCCAACATTTACTTTACTCGCATAAAAACATTGGATGGAACCTTGTTAGTGACCATGTATTTTCAATGGATTCAATGGCAGTTCTTACTTTCGCCACATGGGACGTTGTGCCGATTTCTAAGGTGCTTTTGGCACCCGCACTGCCTCACAGGCAACATTGATGGCAAAAAGTGCGTAGCCAAAGCTCTTGCTAGCAAATTATCAGTTCTCAACTGTTAGCAGTCTCTTACTGGCAGCAAGAACAGATGATTTACATCATTTTTCAAGTTTCATCACTCAGTTATTACATTTATATTACATTTAATAAACCAAACATTGATATACTGTTATGTAAGGTAAAGTAAAAATCCAAACTGGTCCGTATGTACTAAATTGCGGTTTACCGCCCAGCCCTAGTGTGCATGTGTGTGATTGAGAGTAGGAAGTGAAGGACCATGTGTTGGACACGGGGGACACAGCCCTCCATATGGCAAGGGACTCTGGGAAGGGGGAGGGGTCAGCAGTGTAACTGTGAGCAGTGTGTGTGTTTGTGTGAGGGCTCTTGTGCATGTGTGCGTGCATGTGTGTGTCTGTGTGAGAGAGAGAGAGAGAGAGAGAGAGAGAGAGAGAGAGAGAGAGAGAGAGAGAGAGAGAGAGAGAGAGACAGATGTATGACCATATTAGAGACACATATTTCCCTCAGATTACAGAGATCCACAAAGAATTTGAAAACAAACCCCATTTTGATAAACTCCCTTACCTACTGGGTGAAAAACCACAGTGTGCCATCACAGCAGCAAGATGTGTGACCTGTTGCCACAAGAAAAGGGCAACCAGTGAAGAACAAACACCATTGTAAATTCAACCCATATTTATGTTTATTTATTTTCCCATTTGTACTTTAACTATTTGCACATTGTTATAACACTGTATATTTATATATAATATGACATTTGAAATGTCTTATATTATTATTATTTATTTTTTTGGGGGGGGTAGATCAGCTTAATATTGCAGATAGATTGTAACTTCCATCAATGTAATTGTCTGCATCACTTCCAATCCTCCATGTTTTTTATATATATACTCCCCTTTATTACTTTTCAACCCTGCCATCCTTTCCCTACTTGGGGTAAATTAGTGAACAACAATGCCCAGGCCTCTACTTCCAGCCTATACTTACTATCTACACCTTATGGACACAGTCAATTTTACAATCATTCTATTTTATTTGTTTTTGCTCCTGAACTTCTTCTACTCTCAACCTCTCCGATCATTTTCATGATGTCCATCCGGTTTGCTTCTATAAGTCATATCTTTCTAACTGTGCTCTTTCCCAAAAGCTCCCAACATACAACCTATATACTTATTATGGACACAGTATGCTTACATTATTAGTTATCTTGTTATTATTTGTTGTTATTAGTCCCATCCTTCAACTCCATTCAATACCTCCCATCTATCTCTTAACACCATCCATATAGGATTATTTGCCATATGTATTTCAACCGTACTGTGATGTTTTACAAAAGTTCTGAACCTTTCTATTCTCATTGCTTCTACAGATTGTGAATTAAAAATAAACATTTTGGCTAAAAGTATTATTATATTATTGATCGATTGACTATGACTTTTCAGATCACCCAGTAATGCTATCTGCAAGGTTAGCTCCAGGTAAATATTGCAATCCTTTAGCCATTCCTGGACCTGTGTCCAAAAACAAGCTACAAATGGACAGAACCATAACAAATGATCTAATGATTCTGTCTCTTCACAGCAAAATATGCAGAGCTGGGAAGATTGTATCCCCCATATAAATAACATTCTATTGGTAGCAAGAATTTTATATAATAATTTAAATTGAAGGATTCTAATTTTTGAATCCGGTGTCGTTTTGCGTGTCAGTTCATAAACACTATGCCATGGGATTGGTACGTCAAAAATCTCTTCCCAACTATTTTGCAATCTATATGGGACGGCTGTCAATCCTTTGGTCCTTAAGTGAAGCTGATATACTTTTTTATTTATCACAGTTTTCCTTAACCAATTATGTTCTTTAATGCAAGGCCGACAGACAAGTTCCTTACTTTCTCCCCCTTCCACTTTCCTCTTCCACTTTTGCGGTAAGGCTGTAATTATTTGGTTGTAATTTTGGGTAGAGCAGACATTTCCATATGTTTTTGTTAGCTGCATGTGCGACATAACTCCACCAGTCCTACCAATGATATCATTTACGAACATTATACCTTTTTTAAACATTCTGTCAAAAAATAAAGTTTTTTTGTCAATTAGTATATTTGAATTTAACCACAATATTTGTTGCATTATTTGTTCTGTCATTTCTGGAGGATTAAATTGAAATTGCAACCAACTTTCTATGGCTTGTTTTAGAAATAGTGATATTTGGGAGATTATTTCCTTTTCAAATAACTGAAAATGAGTGGTTGTAATCTGAATAAAGGGAAAAAAGGCCTTTCTTGAACATTGGGTGAGACAATCTTACTAATTTGCTTGAGAACCAGTTCGGATTTAAGTATAACTTTTGTATGACTGAAGCTTTTAGTGATAGGTCTAATGCTTTAATATTTAATCATTTCTGTCCTCCGAATTCATATTCATTATATAAATAGGCCCTTTTAATTTTGTCTGGCTTGCCGTTCCAAATAAAATTGAATATAGGCAAGACCATAAGCAAATAGGTAAACTGGGATAATACTAAAGAGTTAATCAGGGTGATTTTTCCACAAATTGACAGGTATTTACCTTTCCATGGTAGCAAGATCTTGTCTATTTTTGCTAACTTTCTATTAAAATGTATTGAAGTGAGATCATTTATTTCCTTTGGGATATGTATTCAGAGTATATCCACATCACCATCAGACCATTTTATTGGTAAACTACATTTTTAATTCTATGCGCTATACATTTTGCTAGAATTTTTGCATCACAACACTGAAGTGTAAGGGGCCTCCAATTTTTTAAATGGACTGGATCTTTATATTTTCCACTTGTATCCTGTTTCAGTAATAATGAGATCAGACCTTCTTCTTGAGTGTCAGATAATCCTCTATTTACATAGGAGTGGTTAAAACATGCTAATAACGGTCCTCTTAGTATATCAAAAAAGGTTTGGTATACCTCGACTGGTATGCCATCCAAACCTGGAGTTTTTCCGGACTTAAAGTCTTTAATTGCATCCAGAAGTTCCTCCTCTGTAATTTCACCTTCACATTAGTCTTTCTGTATGGCTGTTAATTTTACATTATCAATAGAAAAAAATCCATACAATTAGCTTCAGTTAGAGGAGATGGAGGCGACTGAAAAGAAAACATATGCTTAAAGTACTTTGTTTCCTCCTTCAAAATATAATTTGGTGAATCATGGGTGACTCCGTCAATTGTAACCAGTTTCATTAAGTTATTTTTGGTAGCATTCCTATGTTGAAGATAAAAAAATAATTTGGTGCATTTTCCCCCATATTCCATCCAGTTTGCTTTATTTTTATAATATATTACACTTGATATTTCTTGAATAAGTTTCTCCATTTCATTTGAAATGTCTTTATTCTTTTGGAACTACTGAGTTTAATGTTTACTGTTAATATTTATTGTTTATTTCACTTTTGTTTACTATCTACTTCACGTGCTTTGGCAATGTTAAGATATGTTTCCCATGCCAATAAAGCCCTTAAATTGAATTGAATTGAATTGAGAGAGAGAGAGAGAGAATGGGGAGAGAGTGGAGATAGAGTTCACTGCACCCCATAAGCCACATAATCTCTCCCCTGAGATCCACTGCTACAGCTCACATCAGCACATCAGCACCTTAGCACACACACACACACACACACACACACACACACACACACACACACACACACACACACACACACACACACACACACACACACACACACACACACACACACACACACTCACACACTCACACACTCACACATACTAAAATCCCCTGCAACCCGTCTACAGCAGATCACTGTCCTTGTTTGTTTGTGTATGTCTCTTCCACCCAGTGCGCAATTAACTACTGTTTACTTCTCTGTTTGTGACATTACAGGATTGGAGAGGAAAGGAGAGGAAAGGAGAGGAAAGGAGAGGAAAGGAGAGGATGGAGAGGTGCTAATGATATCTCTGCAGGACCACTGCTCACTCTATTTCTCTCTCATCCCCACTGTCTCTCTCTCTCCCTCTCTCTCTCCCTATCACTATCCATATCACTATCATTCACTCTTCCCAATCATTCTCTCTCACTCTTTCCCTCCCCATCCCTTTATCACTATGAATCCAATATCCATCCTCCTTTATCTCTCTGTGTTTCTCTTTAGTTCTCTATAAAGACTCTTAACACTATTAACTCAGCCAGTTCCTGCAGCAGAATTCATTACAACCTATCAGATCACAGCATTCTGCTCTACTAGGATCCAGAGGGATGCAACCATATATATATAATACCCAAGTACCCCTCCCCACAAACCCACACACACACACACACACACCTTTCTTAGTTAATACAGTACAGAATCACATGCCTGGTGCTTGGAACACCTTCAGTACTCAATTGTCTTTCTCTCTCACTCTCTATCCTTCCCCTGTAGCTCAGCTGGTAGAGCACGGCGCTTGTAACGCCAGGGTAGTGGGTTCGATCCCCGGGACCACCCATACACAAAAATGTATGCACGCATGACTGTAAGTCGCTTTGGATAAAAGCGTCTGCTAAATGGCATATTATATTATATTATTATTCTCTGTTCTTTTCTCTCTTCTATTGCTTTCTCCCTCTCTCTCCCCCATACTCATCATCCCCCCTCCCTCCCTCCTTCCCTCCCTCCTTCCCTCCCTCCATTCCCCAGCGTTGCATTGCTTACCTGACTCACAGGCAAATGTCTTGGAAGTCTCGTCGTAGAAGATGATTGCCATTGCGTGTTTCTTGGTCTCCGGCGGCATCCGTGTAATGTTCTTGATATTGTGAAGCTCCGTGATCTAAGAGAAACAGAACAACAAAACATTAGCCAAATCAACAAGACGACAGCCGAGAGGACAAGGGAACACATCGTCTAGTTATGTTAGCTTCCAAATAAAACATAACGAGATCCAGAAATTAAAGCCAAGTTTTAGAGATAAATTGGTTGTTCGACTTGCTCCCTTAACTGATAGTTTATCATCTTAAATGACTGTTGGTGATGTTCTATACACGCATAATTGCAAAACAAAATGTAATTTTATCATATTTATTTACACAATATTCATATCTCATAAGCTCTGTGAGACCTGTTGAAAGGAGCTATATGAATGCAACTCATTACCACTTCTATTGTTTAATTTATTGTGAAGAAGACCATTTATATTGTGTAATGGATTAACAAGCTTGTCATATACATTATGGACAACTCAGTCTCCTAAATGAGAGTTTAGACATCCGTTGGTCTGGCTCTAACTAAAAAAACAACAAGAGCCATCGGTGAAACTGCTTCACTTTGCAAACGACCACTAAAGATCCAATCAATACTCAGGAGGAGAATCAAAAGCTCCTAAATCATGTTAACTCTGGGAGTTAACAGTCATTTAATTGAATATCTTGTGCATTTATAGGGCTGTTTTATTCAACAATCCGCTCTCTGTTCGCTGCTGGACAGATAAGAGCCATTACATTATTGTAGAGTACTCGCTCAGAGCCAACCGTGGGCACAATGCCAGCCTGGTGGGAATGTATTAGGTGGGCTCACTGCCCATATACTGTAGTAAAATGTGTGTGTGTGTGTGTGTGTGTGTGTGTGCGTGACAGCGTTCGTCCCTGCGTGCGTGTGTTGCCCATATAGTAAAAACCTGACTGTTAGAGCTCAGTGCCACGAGCCATACTAACATACCACATGAAGATTGAAGATTTCTATGTTTGATTTGATTATTGCTAGTGAAATAAATTCCATGTTCCATGAACAGCATTGTCTGTTCAAGACTGTTGTGAAACTGCATCACAAGGCATTGTGATGATGAGGTTGTACAAAACTGTATTGAATACCATTACCCTCAGTATTCAATATCCAGAAAATAGCATCGCTACCATCTGTTTGCATTGCTGACGTGAGGAAGTGAATATGAAGTGAATATGGTTCCTATCTTCCCCCAGAAACACAGAACTGGCAGCCAAGACCACATCAGCACTGGAGCTAGCTGGGCTCTGTGTGGTTAGCCAGCCTCTCCTCTCCTCTCCTCTCCTCTCCTCTCCTCTCCTCTCCTCTCCTCTCCTCTCCTCTCCTCTCCTCTCCTCTCCTCTCCTCTCCCCTCCTCTCCTCTCCTCTCCTCTTCGATCATCTTCTCTTCTTTCCTCTCAGAACACAGCCACAAAGCTGTTGTCAAGAATATAGCCTAAAGGCATAAACTCTCTAAAAGTTACTTCCCTACGGTTTACTGCTTATTTATTTAAACTTTATGAACCAAACCATTGGTGGCATTTTATGGCTGTAAATGCCTTTGTCAAGAGCTCTTGACATAGAGAGGCAGCCAAAATAGTAAACAAGGGAGACAGGGAGTGGGTCCTGCTGAAAATATTTAGAGAATTATTCAGTTGTATACTCCGAATCAATATTCATATAATAATAAGGAATTCCCCTCGACCACGCACACAAATTGGGGGGGAAAAAACATTATTTCCCATTGACACCCAGTGTAAAAGAGCCAACTTTGTCGTTAATTTTTGGTTATACAGAAATAACAAAACATGGCGAAAAACTGCTGTGTTGTTCAACCTACAGTTCGCAATACTCCTACGTAGGGAAATAGAGCCTGCGAGAAGAGACCTGTAGCTACAGTCTATTCGGCGTGGGAGAGTGGGAAATGTGGGGACCCGGTGTCCAAGTCGGCTATGTGTGTGGAAAACATTTCATCACATGTAAGACATTTAACTTATTTAGTATAGTTTGTTTGTACTGTAAATCCATTCACTACTTGTAGCTGTATAGTCTGTTTGTACTGTAACTCCATTCACTACTTGTAGCTGTATAGTCTGTTTGTACTGTAACTCCATTCACTACTTGTAGCTGTATAGTCTGTTTGTACTGTAACTCCATTCACTACTTGTAGCTGTATAGTCTGTTTGTACTGTAACTCCATTCACTACTTGTAGCTGTATAGTCTGTTTGTACTGTAACTCCATTCACTACTTGTAGCTGTATAGTCTGTTTGTACTGTAACTCCATTCACTACTTGTAGCTGTATAGTCTGTTTGTACTGTAACTCCATTCACTACTTGTAGCTGTATAGTCTGTTTGTACTGTAACTCCATTCACTACTTGTAGCTGTATAGTCTGTTTGTACTGTAACTCCATTCACTACTTGTAGCTGTATAGTCTGTTTGTACTGTAACTCCATTCACTACTTGTAGCTGTATAGTCTGTTTGTACTGTAACTCCATTCACTACTTGTAGCTGTATAGTCTGTTTGTACTGTAACTCCATTCACTACTTGTAGCTGTATAGTCTGTTTGTACTGTAACTCCATTCACTACTTGTAGCTGTATAGTCTGTTTGTACTGTAACTCCATTCACTACTTGTAGCTGTATAGTCTGTTTGTACTGTAACTCCATTCACTACTTGTAGCTATATAGTCTGTTTGTTTGTGTTGTTGTGAAGCCCTACAATATAAAAATGTTATATGTAGTGAGAACGCTCTGCAGCAAGCAATGTTGAAAAGTTATCTTTAGACATGTTATACTTTTCTTAAATGTAGTTTTGTAATTTACTAAAACAAGCAGACAACAAGAAAATTGCTTTGAAAAAGGTCACGTTTTTGCTGTGAGCCAATAGGGTAACTTAGGTAACCACAGGTTGTTTTCCAGACAGGCGGGCGGGGCCGCGACGTTCTATCTAATACCGACTGGGAGTATAGACCACGCAGCACCCTTCAAAACACAAAAGCAAATCCACTGTTGTTGTTTTCTCTGCAGAATTGTTCTGGAACACCTCAGATGGAACCTTTCCTAATCTGTGTGGAGATTCTAGGGAAGCATTTTCAGGTGCACTGGGGAGCACTGTGGGGAAACATTATCAGGTGCACTGGTGCATGTGTTCTGTCATCATTCAATCTGCTGTTGGTAGCAGACCTCTATAGGAGAGGTTAATACTACACAGGCGTTTCAATTTGATGGTATGATGTAGTAGAAAAAGTTACATAGCTATCTCAAATCAGCATAGGCCTCCAGTCAGTCCACCCCTTGATGAGGTGGCGAAGTGTCTGATAACTAATGATAGTGTATTAGACAGCGTGTTATAAAGCATTAAAGGGTCCCTCTCATAATACAGCCACACATTCAAGAGCCCAGCCACATTAAACACTGGTGTCCCTCCCAGTCCCTATCTGAGGCTATATCTCCTCTCCTCCCATCACTACAGCAGAGCCACTTAACTCACTTAACATCATCCTCGCCACTGATAATGAGGCCTAATTGGGGTATTTTCAAAGGGCTTAAGAAGCGGGGAGAGATATATTATATTCCAGATTATCCTCCTCAAAGGAAGAGAAAGGCCCTGGAGGAACGAGATAAAGCGGACAAATGTGCCTTAATGGATTCTTAACAGCAATTTGTACCCCATGTGAAACACTTTTATGAAAGACAAATAAAATGATTTTTTGGGGTCGGTTTGTGTGTAATAAGATTTTTCTGATTTATGTGTAATAAAATAAGTGCTTGGCGATATTGTCTGAGGGAAAATGGTGGTTGGGGCTTGTTATAGGGTAAACATTAAGGTTGTGGCTAAATTGTGATGGGAGGCGATACTGTTAAAAGGGTCAATAGACTCAGACAAATGAATTTCTGTCTGGCCTGGTGCTGCGTCTAAAACGTATCTGTCTACTGAGTGTACCCTTCATATCCAGACAACATATTATTTGGACATCCAATGAGGTGAATATATATATATATATATATATATATATACAGTGGCTTGCGAAAGTATTCACCCCCCTTGGCATTTTTCCTATTTTGTTGCCTTACAACCTGGAATTAAAATTGATTTTTTGGTGGTTTGTATCATTTGATTTACACAACATGCCTACCACTTTGAAGATGCAAAATATTTTTTATTGTGAAACAAACAAGAATAACTATTCACCCCCCCAAAGTCAATACTTTGTAGAGCCACCTTTTGCAGCAATTATAGCTGCAAGTCTCTTGGGGTATGTCTCTATAAGCTTGGCACATCTAGCCACTGGGATTTTTGCCCATTCTTCAAGGCAAAACTGCTCCAGCTCCTTCAAGTTGGATGGGTTCTGCTGGTGTACAGCAAACTTTAAGTCATACCACAGATTCTAAATTGGATTGAGGTCTGGGCTTTGACTAGGCCATTCCAAGACATTTAAATGTTTCCCCTTAAACCACTTGAATGTTGCTTTAGCAGTATGCTTAGGGTCATTGTCCTGCTGTAAGATGAACCTCCGTCCCAGTCTCAAATCTCTGGAAGACTGAAACAGGTTTCCCTCAAGAATTTCCCCGTATTTAGCGCCATCCATCATTCCTTCAATTCTGACCAGTTTCCCAGTCCTTGCCGATGAAAAACATCCCCACAGCATGATGCTGCCACCACCATGCTTCACTGTGGGGATGGTGTTCTCGGGGTGATGAGAGGTGTTGTGTTTGCGCCAGACATAGCGTTTTCCTTGATGGCCAAAAAGCTCAATTTTAGTCTCACTTGACCAGAGTACCTTCTTCCATATGGTTGGGGAGTCACCCACATGCCTTTTGGCATACACCAAATGTGTTTGCTAATTTTTTCTTTAAGCAATGGCTTTTTTTCTGGCCACTCTTCCGTAAAGCCCAGCTCTGTGGAGTGTACGGCTTAATGTGTTCCTATGGACAGATACTCCAACCTTCAGGGTTATCTTTCGTCTCTTTGTTGCCTCTCTGATTAATGCCCTCCTTGCCTGGTCCATGAGTTTTGGTGGGCGGTCCTCTCTTGGCAGATTTGTTGTGGTGCTATATTCTTTAAATTTTTTAAATAATGGATTTAATGGGGCTCCGTGGGATGTTCAAAGTTGTGGATATTTTTTTATAACCCAACCCTGATCTGTACTTCTCCACCACTTTGTCCCTGACATGTTTGGAGGGCTCCTTGGTCTTCATGGTGCCGCTTGCTTGGTGGTGCCCCTTGCTTAGTGGTGTTGCAGACTCTAGGGCCTTTCAGAACAGGTGTATATATACTGAGATCATGTGACAGATCATGTGACACTTAGATTGCACACAGGTGGACTTTATTTAACTAATTATGTGACTTCTGAAGGTAATTGGTTGCACTAGATCTTATTTAGGGGCTTCATAGCAAAGGGGGTGAATATATTTGCATGCACCACTTTTCCGTTATTTATTTTTTTTCTTTTTTTTTCATTTCACTTCACCAATTTGGACTATTTTGTGTATGTCCATTACATGAAATCCAAATAAAAATCCATTTAAATTACAGGTTGTAATGCAACAAAATAGGAAAAACGCCAAGTGGGATGAATACTTTTGCAAGGTACTGTATATATATATATATATATATATATATATATATATATATATATATATATACACAGTATAACTGAAAGGAAGAGAGGATTGGTGGATATTTCACAGTAAAAGACAGTGACAGTATATAAAGTGATGTTTAGTGTTTACCTTGTGAAAGCTTCTGAAGTATGCTGCCTTCTCATCTTGGTATTTCTCTAAACGTCTGGGGCCTTTACTGGACGCCTTCTTAAACACCAGCCAGCACCTCCTGAAGATCTGTGGAGAACACATGGAGAACAGAATCATGAGAACACCATCAGAAGAACCCCAAACTATGGAGATGTTCCCCTGAAGAATCTGATCAGAAACCCAAACCAGAATGCTGTTCCCCTGAAGAACCTGATCAGAAACCCAAACCAGAGAGATGTTCCCCTGAAGAACCTGATCAGAAACCCAAACCAGGGAGATGTTCCCCTGAAGAACCTGATCAGAAACCCAAACCAGGGAGATGTTCCCCTGAAGAACCTGACCAGAAACCCAAACCAGAGAGATGTTCCCCTGAAGGACCTGATCAGAAACCCAAACCAGAGAGATGTTCCCCTGAAGGACCTGATCAGAAGCCCAAACCAGAGAGATGTTCCCCTGAAGAACCTGATCAGGAACCCAAACAAGGGAGATGTTCCCCTGAAGGACCTGATCAGAAGCCCAAACCAGAGAGATGTTCCCCTGAAGAACCTGATCAGGAACCCAAACAAGGGAGATGTTCCCCTGAAGAACCTAATCAGAAACCCAAACCAGGGGGATGTTCCCCTGAAGAACCTGATCAGAAACCCAAACCAGAGAGATGTTCCCCTGAAGAACTTGATCAGAAACCCAAACCAGGGAGATGTTCCCTGAAGAACTTAATCAGAAACCCAAACCAGGGGGATGTTCCCCTGAAGAACCTAATCAGAAACCCAAACCAGAGAGATGTTCCCCTGAAGAACCTGATCAGAAACCCAAACCAGAGAGATGTTCCCCTGAAGAACTTGATCAGAAACCCAAACCAGGGAGATGTTCCCCTGAAGAACCTAATCAGAAACCCAAACCAGGGGGATGTTCCCTGAAGAACCTAATCAGAAACCCAAACCAGGGGGATGTTCCCCTGAAGAACCTAATCAGAAACCCAAACCAGAGAGATGTTCCCCTGAAGAACCTAATCAGAAACCCAAACCAGAGATATGTTCCCCTGAAGAACCTGATCAGAAACCCAAACCAGAGAGATGTTCCCCTGAAGAACCTAATCAGAAACCCAAACCAGAGAGATGTTCCCCTGAAGAACCTGATCAGAAACCCAAACCAGAGAGATGTTCCCCTGAAGAACCTAATCAGAAACCCAAACCAGGGAGATGTTCCCCTGAAGAACCTGATCAGAAACCCAAACCAGAGAGATGTTCCCCTGAAGAACCTGATCAGAAACCCAAACCAGGGAGATGTTCCCCTGAAGAACCTGATCAGAAACCCAAACCAGGGAGATGTTCCCCTGAAGAACCTGACCAGAAACCCAAACCAGAGAGATGTTCCCCTGAAGGACCTGATCAGAAACCCAAACCAGAGAGATGTTCCCCTGAAGGACCTGATCAGAAGCCCAAACCAGAGAGATGTTCCCCTGAAGAACCTGATCAGAAACCCAAACAAGGGAGATGTTCCCCTGAAGGACCTGATCAGAAGCCCAAACCAGAGAGATGTTCCCCTGAAGAACCTGATCAGGAACCCAAACAAGGGAGATGTTCCCCTGAAGAACCTAATCAGAAACCCAAACCAGGGGGATGTTCCCCTGAAGAACCTGATCAGAAACCCAAACCAGAGAGATGTTCCCCTGAAGAACTTGATCAGAAACCCAAACCAGGGAGATGTTCCCCTGAAGAACTTAATCAGAAACCCAAACCAGGGGGATGTTCCCCTGAAGAACCTAATCAGAAACCCAAACCAGAGAGATGTTCCCCTGAAGAACCTGATCAGAAACCCAAACCAGAGAGATGTTCCCCTGAAGAACTTGATCAGAAACCCAAACCAGGGAGATGTTCCCCTGAAGAACCTAATCAGAAACCCAAACCAGGGGGATGTTCCCCTGAAGAACCTAATCAGAAACCCAAACCAGGGGGATGTTCCCCTGAAGAACCTAATCAGAAACCCAAACCAGAGAGATGTTCCCCTGAAGAACCTAATCAGAAACCCAAACCAGAGATATGTTCCCCTGAAGAACCTAATCAGAAACCCAAACCAGAGAGATGTTCCCCTGAAGAACCTGATCAGAAACCCAAACCAGAGAGATGTTCCCCTGAAGAACCTAATCAGAAACCCAAACCAGGGAGATGTTCCCATGAAGAACCTAATCAGAAACCCAAACCAGAGAGATGTTCCCCTGAAGAACCTGATCAGAAACCCAAACCAGGGAGATGTAAAGTAATAAACAATACTAAAAACCAACAGACAATGCAACCTTTGAAGTCTGAAAATAGACATAACTGATTACACAGCCAAACAAAAGAAAATGCTGACATTATCAAAGGCATTTTTTATCATAACACAATGAAAGGTATTCATTTAGAAAATTGGGCTGAGTGTATAAAAAATAAATATATATATATAATAATAATTTGATACATTAATAAGCATCTTCACTAATTCATTTTTCCATCTCCTTTCCAAGTGTTCCAGTCTCATCATTTATCTGTGTGGATATTAATCCAGACTCAATGAGATGCTCACCGGTGCATCACCACATTAATAACTCAAAGAGCAAATGCCTTCCTCTCAGTCAATTGAAACTGGGCTGTTTGTGCATTCATCTATTTAGCAATCCAGACCTATTTGTTTGGATGCAGTGCTACTGCACAGTCACAGACACACGTACACACACACACACGCATGCGCCCACAGCCACACACACATACTGTGTGCCAAAGGGCCACAATAAGGTCAAGATCGAAAGGGGACATACGCACTCAAAAACGCTCCCTCTCTCACCGTCACACAGGAGAGAGAGAGAGAGAGAGAGAGAGAGCGAGAGAGAGAGAGAGAGAAACAACACACATCCTTCAGTTTATTTCTGCACTTATAACTTGGTAATGACACGGCAAAGCAATGTTAAAACGTTGACAGCTGATATGTCTCGGGTGTTTAGTGAGAGAGGATAAAGCAGTGTAATAGTAGCTAGGTTCCTTTGTGTTGGCTTTCTCAGAGGTAGCCTACTGATGTAGCTTACTGAGTATTGATTGGCTGACCAAAGTCTGGTACATCCCCCCCTGCAGGGACTTAGAACTCTCTAGATCACACACACACACACACACACACACACACACACACACACAAAGAGCCACAACAAGGTCAAGATTGACAAAGGGACACAAACACTAAAAAACTCTCCCTCTCTTTAAATAAAATAACTCCACAATCATCTCTCCACTTCACTCTCGTCTGTCTGTCTGTCTGTCTGTCTGTCTGTCTGTCTGTCTGTCTGTCTGTCTGTCTGTCTGTCTGTCTGTCTGTCTGTCTGTCTGTCTGTCTGTCTGTCTGTCTGTCTGTCTGTCTGTCTGTCTGTCTGTCTGTCTGTCTGTCTGTCTCTCTCTCTCTCTCTCTCTCTCTCTCTCTCTCTCTCTCTCTCTCTCTCTCTCTCTCTCTCTCTCTCTCTCTCTCTCTCTCTCTCTCTCTCTCTCTCTCTCTCTCTCTCTCTCTCTCTCTCTCTCTCTCTCTCTCTCTCTCTCTCTCTCTCTCTCTCTCTCTCTCTCTCTCTCTCTCTCTCAATTCAATTCAATTCAATTTAAGGGCTTTATTGGCATGGGAAACGTGCGTTAACATTGCCAAAGCAAGTGAAGTAGATAGTAAAAAAAAGTGAAATAAACAATAAATATTAACAGTAAACATTACACTCAGAAGTTTCAAAAGAATAAAGACATTTCAAATGTCATATTATGTATATATACAGTGTTGTAACAATGTGCAAATAGTTAAAGCACAAATGGGAAAATAAATAAACATAAATATGGGTTGTATTTACAATGGTGTTTGTTCTTCACTGGTTGCCCTTTTCTTGTGGCAACAGGTCACAAATCTTGCAGCTGTGATGGCACACTGTGGTTTTTCACCCAGTAGATAAGGGGAGTTTATCAAAATTGGGTTTGTTTTCGAATTCTTTGTGGATCGCTGTAATCTGAGGGAAATATGTGTCTCTAATATGGTCATACATTTGGCAGGAGGTTAGGAAGTGCAGCTCAGTTTCCACCTCATTTTGTGGGCAGTGTGCACATAGCCTGTCTTCTCTTGAGAGCCAGGTCTGCCTACGGCGGCCTTTCTCAATAGCAAGGCTATGCTCACTGAGTCTGTACATAGTCAAAGCTTTCCTTAAGTTTGGGTCAGTCACAGTGGTCAGGTATTCTGCCACTGTGTACTCTCTGTTTAGGGCCAAATAGCATTCTAGTTTGCTCTGTTTTTTTGTTTGTTCTTTCCAATGTGTCAAGTAATTCTCTTTTTGTTTTCTCATGATTTGGTTGGGTCTAGTTGTGTTGTTGTTGTTGTTGTCCTGTGGCTCTGTGGGGTCTGTTTGTGTTTGTGAACAGAGCCCCAGGACAAGCTTACTTAGGGGACTCTTCTCCAAGTTCATCTCTCTGTAGGTGATGGCTTTGTTATGGAAGGTTTGGGAATCGCTTCCTTTTAAGTGGTTAATGTAGCATGGGTCTCTCTCTCTCTCTCTCTCTCTCTCTCTCTCTCTCTCTCTCTCTCTCTCTCTCTCTCTCTCTCTCTCTCTCTGTGCGCTGTATTTCTTTCTCTCTTCGCAAATGTCTCTCTTTCTTTCCCTCTCTCTTCCATTGCGCTCTCTCTCTTTCATGAAGGATTAATTGAATCAAACCAGAATAATCCACATCTGAACACCTTATTCTACAGTCTTTTCTTATTCTAGTAGTACATCCATAACCTATATCATCCATAACCTATATCATCCATAACAGAGCAGACACTGACAGTGAAAGATCCTTAGTCATTGTAACTTTTTACATCATTATACTACTACTGTGTGATTTACTCCGACTCTGAGATGTCAGTTCAAGATGTCACACATCCCCTCTGTGGTCTTTTAATACTTTATATCTCACTGACAGCTTGGCTCATGGACCTCTTGGCTCGCATCCACTTTATTATCCTAATATAATAATTTTATGGCATCCAGAAAGACCAGGGAAGGTGTCCTCTACCCTTAACGGTCTGTGTAAATGCATAAAGCGCCTCTCCGTCTTGAACAGAGTGATTTAAACCAAATACAAATTTACAGCCCATTACTGATAAATGCAATAGCTTGAGATTGTTGTGATATTGTGCATTTAAATAGAGCATGCGGTTACCAGTAGCAACTTTGGGATGACTGGAACACTGTTGTGAAAACTGTGGTGCACTTAAAGTATGCACTTATCTGAACTGCATTTATAAGGAGTCAACTATAACTTATTAGGCCTAATACCGTATCTAGGGGCTTCATGTTGAAGAAGAGGATCTTTCTATTTCCTGTCTGAGATAGCTAGCTGATATTAATCTGTGTGATGTATAATTATCTCTCTCTGCATCGTCATCGTGGGGGGACTGTGTATCCAGGATTCATTTGTTTACTCTATAAAAGGAACACAGCGCCCGAACTTGGCACTCCAGGTAATTGACTGGAGTGAATTCATGCCTTGGTCCTTATCTGTTTTGTTCCTACTGATGGGCCTCTGGGCCATTAGTGAGGCTCATGACTATTATACAGAGGAAACAAGAGAGAGAAAGAGGGAGAGAGAGAGAGAGAAAGAGAGAGAGGGACGGAGGGAGGGAGAGAGCAAGAGAGAGACATTGGGGGAGAGAAAGAGAGGGTCGGATAGAGAGAGAGAGGTACAACACGTAATGCTTTAATGTAGCATGGGTCACTTAAGGTAATGATGGGCTGTACCTATAAAGTGCTTTCTTCCTTCTGCATGTATTAATCAGGACAGAAGAGGCCATAGTCAACAACCAATCTATTTTCTGAATAGTTTACCTAAGGACAAAACAACACCACATTACATTAAAACCCAAGAGGTAAGAATGAGCTGTCTGGTCATTGATCATAACCTACATCTCCATGATGTGGCTAGTCATATAGAAACTGACTCAACTGTTGTCTCAAAATCCCTTCTGGGGCGATGAAACAAAACCATTCATTGCCTACCGCACACAAAGTAATTCACTCGGAGAATGCCGAGATTAAGTCATTACAACACTGCAAAAGCAAGCTCAGAGAGATAGCTACAGTGTTTATAAGAACAAAAGGTATTAACGGAAAGGCTTAATTTCGCCTGTTCCACAGTTGTCAAATGCTTTGTCAAGGAGGGCCTATTCTTGGCAGTGTTTCTGGGTCTTATTTAGGAGGACTCTTACACTGATTTTAATTACATGGAGGTGAATGAAACTCTGAAGCTTCAAGAATGTGTGACTAATTAGAATGCCGGAACATTATTCTATGCGAAGGTGAGTGTGTGCGTGTGTTTGTGTGAAAAAAGGATGTTGTGAGAGTACAATCAGCATCTTTTCTTTGAGGTGTGATCTGAGTACCAGAGGATGAAAGCACTGGTGTCACAAGCTGATGTGGATGCGGTGTTGGAGTCAGGCGCAGGACACAGAAGCTTAGTCGAAACAACTTTAATTGTCACAAAGACAATAACAAAAATAACGGGCCTCAAACACAGGAGGCGAGCGATTACACCAACAGTGCGTAAAAACACTAACTACTAGAGCACAATAAAGATACACCAACGGACAGGCGGACAACAACACACAACTGCAAACAAAACCAAAGGAAACTTAAAGGTGACATAATCAATACATAAGACGAAACAGGTGCACCAACAAGACAAAACCAAACAAACATAGAGAACATCAAGCGGTAGCAGCTAGTACTCCGGGGACGACGAACGCCAAAGCCTGCCCGAACAAGGAGGAGGAGCAGTCTCGGCGGAATTCGTGACAGTACCCCCCCCCCTTGACGCGCGGCTCCAGCCGTGCGCCGACCCCGGCCTCGGGGACGGCCAGGAGGACGTGGAGCAGGGCGCGTAGGATGACTACGGTGGAACTCAGTCAGGAGGGATGGATCTAAAATGTCCCTCCTAGGCACCCAGCACCGTTCCTCCGGACCGTACCCCTCCCACTCCACGAGATATGTAGGACCCCCATCCGACGTCTCGAATCCACGATGGACCGGACTGAGTACGCCGGAGCCCCTCGATGTCCAGTGGGGGCGGAGGGGTCTCTCTTATCTCACTGTCCTGGAGTGGACCAGCTACCACCGGCCTGAGGAGAGACACATGGAACGAGGGGTTAATGTGATAGTCATTAGGCAGTTGCAACTTGTAACACACCTCGTTCAATCTCCTCAGGACTTTAAATGGCCCCACAAACCGCCGGCCAAGCTTCCGGCAGGGCAGGCGAAGGGGCAGGTTTCGAGTCGAGAGCCAGACTCGATCTCCAGGTGCGTATACTGGACCCTCACTGCGGTGGAGATCGGCGCTCGCCTTCTGCCTGCGGATGGCCCGCTGCAGATGTACGTGTGCAGCGTTCCACGTCTCCTCCGAGCGCCGAAACCACTCATCCACCGCAGGAGCCTCGATCTGGCTCTGATGCCATGGTGCCAGAACCGGCTGATACCCTAACACGTACTGGAAAGGGGTCGGGTTAGTAGAGGAGTGGCGAAGAGAGTTCTGAGCCATCTCTGCCCAGGGGATATACCCCGACCACTCCTCCTGCCGGCCCTGGCAATATGATCTCAGAAACCTACCCACATCCTGGTTCACTCTCTCCACCTGCCCATTACTCTCAGGGTGGAAACCCGAGGTAAGGCTAACCGAGACCCCCAAGCGTTCCATGAACGCCCTCCAGACTCTAGAGGTGAATTGGGGACCCCGATCAGACACTATATCCTCGGGAACCCCGTAGTGCCGGAAGACGTGGGTGAACAAAGCTTCAGCGGTCTGTAGGGCAGTAGGGAGACCCGGCATTGGGATGAGACGACAGGCCTTAGAGAACCGATCCACAACGACCAGAATAGTGGTATTCCCCTGAGAGGGGGGAAGGTCCGTGACAAAGTCCACCGAGAGGTGAGACCACGGCCGTTGTGGAACGGGCAGGGGTTGTAACATCCCCCTGGGCAGGTGTCTAGGCGCCTTACACTGAGCGCACACCGAGCAGGAGGAGACATAAACCCTCACGTCCCTAGCCAATGTTGGCCACCAGTACTTAACACTAAGGCAGTGCACTGTCCGGCCAATACCTGGATGTCCAGAGGAGGGTGACGTATGAGCCCAATAAATGAGACGATCACGGACCTCGAGCGGCACGTACGTCCGACCCACTGGACACTCTGGGGGAGTAAGGTCAATGCGTAAAGCCCGCTCAATTTCCGCATCGACCTCCCATACCACCGGTGCCACCAGACAAGACTCCGGCAGTATGGGAGTGGGCTCAACGGACCTCTCCTCTGTGTCATACCGCCGGGACAGGGCGTCTGCCTTACCGTTCTGGGACCCTGGGATGTAAGTGATCTTAAAAACGAACCGGGTCAGAAACATGTTCCAACTAGCCTGACGAGTGTTCAATCTTCTAGCTGCCAGGATGTACTCCAGGTTACGATGGTCAGTCAGAATGAGAAAAGGGTGTTGAGCCCCCTCAAGCCAATGCCTCCACACCTTTAGGGCTTGAACCACGGCTAACAGCTCCCTGTCCCCTACGTCATAATTACGTTCCGCCGTGCTGAGCTTTTTAGAATAAAAAGCGCAGGGACTGAGCTTAGGAGGCGTGCCGGAGCGTTGCGACAGTACTGCCCCAATACCGGCCTCTGACGCGTCCACCTCTACCTGGAACGCTAAAGCGGGGTCCGGGTGCGCCAGCTCCGGAGCCGAAGTGAACAGGTCCTTCAGTTTACTAAACGCCCTGTCCGCTTCAGCCGACCACTGCAAACGCACCGGACCCCCCTTCAGCAGGGAAGTAATGGGAGCTGCTACCTGTCCAAAACCCCGGATAAACCTCCGGTAGTAATTGGCAAAACCCAAAAACTGCTGCACCTCTTTAACAGTGGTTGGGGTTTGCCAGTTACGCACGGCTGACACACGGTCAATCTCCATCTTCACCCCTGACGCGGACAACCGATGACCCAAGAAGGAGATGGACTCCTGGAAAAAACAGACATTTCTCTACCTTGACATACAAGTCATGCTCCAACAGCCTACCCAACACTCGGCGCACCAGGGCTACATGCTCGGCTCGTGTAGAAGAGTACACTAGGATGTCGTCAATGTACACTACCACACCCTGCCCATGCAGATCCCGGAAGATCTCGTCCACAAATGATTGGAAGACTGAAGGAGCATTCATTAACCCGTATGGCATGACAAGATACTCATAATGACCTGAGGTGGTACTAAATGCCGTCTTCCATTAATCTCCCTCCCTAATGCGCACCAAGTTATAGGCGCTCCTGAGATCCAGTTTTGTGAAGAAACGCGCTCCGTGCAATGATTCAGTCATACTCGCAATCAGAGGAAGAGGGTAACTGTATTTAACAGTGATCTGATTGAGACTACGGTAATCAATACACCGGGCGCAACCCTCCATCCTTCTTCTTCACAAAAAGAAACTCGAGGACGCAGGGGAAGTGGAGGACCGTATGTATCCTTGTCTCAGGGACTCAGCTATGTATGTCTCCATAGCCGCCGTCTCCTCTTGAGACAGAGGATACACATGGCTCCGCGGGAGTGCCGCACCTGTCTGGAGGTTTATCGCACAATCTCCCTGTCTATGAGGTGGCAATCGCGTCGCCCTCGTCTTGCTGAACACGAGTGCCAAATCCTCATACTCAGGGGGAATGTGCATTGCGGGCACTTGGTTCGGACTCTCCACCGTGGTCGCCCCAACGGAAACACCTAAACATCGCCCAACACACTGGTCAGACCATTCCTTGAGAGCCCTCTGTTGCCACGAAATGGTGGGGTCATGGGTGATTAACCAAGGAAGCCCCAGCACCACGGGATACGCAGGAGAGTCAATCAGGTACAACTGAATGATCTCCTCATGACCCCCCTGCGTCTTCATCTTTAGTGGCGCTGTGACCTCCCTAATCAACCCAGATCCCAACGGGCGGCTATCTAGGGCATGGACAGGGAAGGGTGCATCAACGGGCAGGAGGGGAATCCCTAACTTAGTACAACATTTCCGATCAATAAAATTCCCAGCTGCGCCTGAATCGACTAGCGCCTTATGCTGGGAATGAGATGCAACCTGAGGAAATACCACAGGTATACACAAGTGAACAACAGAGAGCGCTGGGTGAGTGGGGCGCCTACTCACCTGAAATGACTCCCCAGTGCGCAACCTGTTGCCCCGATTCCCTGGAGACCCTCCCCAGCACCTAGCCGCAGTGTGTCCTCCACGGCCACAGTTGGTGCAGGGGAAGGCCCCCCTCGGGTTCTCTCTCCTTCTCTCTCTAGCGCCAGCACCCCTGAGCTCCATAGGGCTCGGCTCGGAGGTGCTGGGGGATGGAATGGACGGCCCCAACTCGGGACGTCCGCGGGTGGCCAGCAGGGTATCCAGACGGATGGACATGTCCACCAGCTGGTCGAAGGACAGATTGGTGTCCCTGCAGGCCAGCTCTCGACGAATGTCCTCACGCAGGCTACACCGATAGTGGTCGATGAGGGCCCTCTCATTCCACCCCGCATCCGCCGCTAGAGTCCGGAAATCCAGGGCGAACTCCTGTGCGCTCCTCTTTCCCCCTGTCGGAGGTGGAACAGACGCTCCCCCGCCGCTTTACCCTCAGGAGGGTGATCGAATACAGCCCTGAAGCGGCGGGAGAACTCCGCGTAGCTGATGGTGGCGGCGTCTATTCCCCTCCATTCGGCGTTGTCCCACTCCAACGCCTTGCCGGAGAGACAGGAGATGAGGGCGGAAACGCTCTCGTATCCCGAGGGCGCCGGGTGTATGGTGGCCAGGTAGAGTTCCACCTGAAGGAGGAACCCCTGACACCCGGCTGCGGTGCCATCATACGCCCTCGGGAGCGAGAGCCGAATCCCACTGGATTCCGGAACTGGTCTGGTGGGGCTGGCCGATGGTGGTGGTAATGTAGGAGGAGGTGTGGGCACGCCTCCCCTTTCCCATCGGCACAGGGTGTTCATCACCTCCTGCATGGCGGAGCCGAGTTGCTGGATCCTGGCATCCTGGCAGCTGACCCGATCCTCCAGCGACTCGGTCGCCGCCGCTGCTCCTGCTGACTCCATAGTAAGGTGTGTTGTTCTGTCACAAGCTGATGTGGATGCGGTGTTGGAGTCAGGCGCAGGACACAGAAGCTTAGTCGAAACGACTTTAATTGTCACAAAGACAATAACAAAAATAACGGGCCTCAAACACAGGAGGCGAGCGATTACACCAACAGTGCGTAAAAACACTAACTACTAGAGCACAATAAAGATACACCAACGGACAGGCGGACAACAACACACAACTGCAAACAAAACCAAAGGAAACTTATAGGTGACATATTCAATACATAAGACGAAAAAGGTGCACCAACAAGACAAAACCAAACAAACATAGAGAACATCAAGCGGTAGCAGCTAGTACTCCGGGGACGACGAACGCCAAAGCCTGCCCGAACAAGGAGGAGGTGCAGTCTCGGCGGAATTCGTGACAACTGGTTTCTACTACACTAGCCCATTACATTTGTGTGAAGAATTACCCCAGATAAACTTTGCTGTAGCTACTGTATGTTGCTGTCTTTTGACTGTAACAAATAACCGTTTTCCATTTGTCTACAAGAGCTTTTAAAGAAGAGTATTCTATTTTTCATGCTCCTTTAGTCCCTTATCGTATAATAAAGCAACAACACTCAGAGGATTTTGATACAAGCAGTCCACAAGGTACCCATTGATAACTATATTGATTTCAGTGTGGAAATAAAACAATTGTACAAAACACCAACAATTATGTCTCACAAAGACATATTATGGCCAATCACAGTGTAGCTTGTTCATCAGCTTTGACCTGCCTCTCAGCAGAGGTCCAGAGGCTGAATATGGACTGGAGCATATCTCTCAGCTCTCTGAGGCAGAGACATGCTGATTGCACTCTGAAATCTCAATGGCTGATTAATCACTGGAAGTCCTGACCTGTCTTTATGAGTGTTCCGAACAACCCAGACCTTCCAAATCATAACACTCCTCTTCACAGATGTTTCAAATCAGAATACTATTCAATGCTCAGCACACAAACAGGTAAAATATGATGTAAATATTTAGCCATGGCAACCTATTTTACATACAGTATGACCACAAGCCAATTATATCCTATGTGGGTAGTAGGACTGAGTGTTTCTTCAAGATACAGGACTCATACAAAATGCTAGAGGCAGAGGCCACAGGCATTTTGGATCGAAAGTAAACTTGGTCATGAAAATGTACTTTGTAATAATTTTGGGTTTTCTAAAGTTGAGAACAAAGTAATTTAAAATATATTTTTATACCATCTCTTCAGTACTTTGCTGGTTTTAGTTCTGTGCCATAGCTTGTTTTGTGCAGTGAAATTTTCCTGAGTATGATCTTAGCTGATCAAAAGACAACAGAACACAGCTGGAGATGAGTGTGTGTGTGTGTGTGTGTGTGTGTGTGTGTGTGTGTGTGTGTGTGTGTGTGTGTGTGTGTGTGTGTGTGTGTGTGTGTGTGTGTGTGCGCGCCTGCGTGTGTGCATGTGTTTGTGAGTGCGTGCATCCCCGCCTGCCTGCATGTGTGACCTTTCCTGCTCCAACGGGAGGAGACATGACAGCCAGCTGTGTGGGATTGAGGCAGAGATTCTCTCCTCACCTTTATATGTCTGGATACACACCTGAGGAAGCAGCTGGCACAGCCCTGGGCTCACTCATTAGCTGTGTGTGTGTGTGTGTGTGTGTGTGTGTGTGTGTGTGTGTGTGTGTGTGTGTGTGTGCATGTGTGTGTGTGTGTGTGTGTGTGTGTGTGTGTGTGTGTGTGTGTGTGTGTGTGTGTGTGTGTGTGTGTGTGTGTGTGTGTGTGAGTGAGTGCGTTTAACGGAGACGGTCCAATTTGTAGCCAACCTGTTATTTTCAAGACAGAATGCTTTAGCGCCCACAAGACTACTTCATCAGAGCAAATAATATTCTAATTCTTCTTAAACTACGTCAAATTCATAAAAGTGCTCCTTTAAACCCCAGAAATAAGTCACCACAGTCATTTCCTGTAAGTGGCCTCTGATGCTAAGTCCCTCCATTAACTTCTCTCAGAACATTGTGAAAGTTCTGCCGTTATTGAAGATGTGTCTGGCCTCTCAATAAAACATTAGCAAACTCCCCCGTAGGCACATTACTCACCTGCTGAACAGGCTGAGAAACCATCTAAAGACATGAAAATGATTTCCAATGACAGCTAGCTCCAGGTATTTGACTTCTCTCATTTCTGTTAAAAAATAGCAAAGCCTCTCTGCAAGTTCTGTTCAGGAACAAACAGAGTTTAATATTGAAACATAATCAAAACCTCAGAGAGAAGTGTGCTCACAGTAACATTCACTATTTCTCAGGTGCTGGGTAAGAGAGGACACATGTAATGTTGAGAGGAGACCAGAACTCTGGTTTATGTTTCCAGAAAGGGAAGTTTGATTTGAAAAGGAAGCAGCGATAGGATGAATGACAACTTTCTGACCATTGCCTGGAGGTAACATTTTATTCTACAGCCCTAGGCTATTTCAGCTGATATTTACCAGGTATCCATACAGTACTGTCTTGTACTTATTCAAGTAATTAAACTACGATACCAACATTTGTAACGTAGTAGTGTTTGTTTCAAGGAATCCCAAAAATGCAGAAAAATAATAATCATCAATAACCATCTAATTGCCATTCTACAAAGTCACTTCTAAGCCAACACCAAATTAAAAGCCTAATAAAGTGTAACCAATATGGACGTAGCTACAGTAGCATGTAGCCAATACTATTTTAGCTACAGTTCCATGGCCTGAGCTCCCCCCCATGCAGAGTGTACCATATTCCCATGGTGATAATGAGTGCTGATGGACTATGACAGACCAGGCCCTGCAATATCAGCCGCTGCTGTTGGCAATCAATTTCAGACAGCGGCGGGCCAGCGGCGGGCCAGTACCGCGGTCCATCTTTATAATTTGATTTGTTATCCCGTCGGACAGTTGGTACAGCAATCATAGCAGCTATCATTTCCCTCAAACCCCCTCACAGCCCCACCCCGCACAAGAACATTTCTACAATTTGACAGCAAATGTGATGACTAGAAATGTCTATTTAATTGCACTCGTGACCCTACTCCCATTCTCACCCCGACACTAAGCCACACATATATAGTAGCCACATACACATACACACACACACACATACACACTCCCCATCCCCGCCCCCTTAATATGTTTGGACATCCCATAATGTTGTAATCAGGCCCTGACTACAGCTGTTGGCGGGGTAGTGAGGCTGCTGCACCATGCCGCGCCCTAGTTAATCATAGATTACTTTATCTGGGCCACTCCAAATCCTCATGTGTCATACAGTGCTACCTCAGCGCCATGTAATCACTGCATCCCCCTCTTTCAATCTCTCTCGCTTTCTCCCTCTTCCCATCTCTCTCTTTCAGTCTCTCTCGTTTTCTCTCTCCCTCCATCTCGCTCTTCAGTTTCTCTCGTTTTCTCTCTCCCTCCATCTCGATCTTCAGTTTCTCTCGCTTTCTCTCTCTCTATATCGCTTTCTGTTGGGTTCTCTCTCTCTCTTTCTGACTCCCTTTATTTCTCTCTCTCTGTCTTTTCCCTCCTTTCTCCTGACTATATCTATGTCTTCCTTTCCTCTTTCTTTACCCCTCCAACCCTATTTTCCCCCTTTCTCTTCCCCTATGCATGGCTACAGCTCCTCATCAACATGAATGGGCCAAACCAGTCCAGAAATGTAATATCCATGTCCTAATGGGATAGAGTGAGATACATGATAACTCGATGTTATACATTCTGCCTGTCACACTGACTGCTATTGAACATGACATCAGATGTAGAGGACATTGCTGGCTCTCACCCAAAACACAGCCTCTACAGTCACGATGACACAAGCAACAGGGACAGGTGCTAATCCATGGCAGAGAGTGTGAGATGAAAGAGAAAGAGAAAAAGAAGAGGTTACAAGCTGAGACGGGAGAGCGTGAAGAAGAAGAAGTGGAAAAGTAGTAGCTGTTGACAAACTCTTTGCAGTGAGAAATGTCTGGTTCAGAAGCCTGGCACACAGGCTTGGTGAAAGTGAGAACAACAGCATTTGGCTTCAGGCGGCCCTCCATTAGGACTAATAATAAATTAGGATTTTAAACAGGACTTCTAGTTAGAAGCCTGTGAATAGATTATACTACACAAGACAACAAAGAACACCTTTCCTCTTCAGCAGTAGAATATCTTTCATACTCTGCCCTCTCTGCTATTTCAGACCAGACTGGAGCTATTATGCTCTCATTCTACATCAATAAGCCATAGGCCAAGCCCTGTTAAAAAACACACCCAATTCTCATGCAAATATCCCTGTCAAGCACAGGCAACCAAGGCAGCGCTTTCCCTCATGTTTTCTTATTACCCTGGTGGTACTCTGGGGATGTTTGGCCCTCGTTGGCCACCGTAGCCTGGAGCGAGGAACATTAGTTAAAATGTCAAACACAGCAGCAAATTCAGTCATCACACCCTACAAAGCATACTTAAGAACAGGACCAAAATAGCAGCCAAATTATTCTCAAGGAGATATAGGTCAATATTGAGGTTTCTCCTCTTTGAGGTGTGGGGGAGAGAAGGGCAAATGTTTTGGCTGTTGGAAACCACACAGTGTATTGCTCATGTCAGTACATACATACACATACACACACACATACACACACACACACACACACACACAGACACACACATGCATATGCATAAACAGACACACACTTGCTTGAGTTCTGGAGTCTTGGGCATAGCCGACCTGCTCTGGCTGTCAGAACATACAGGACTGATTGTCAAAAGTCTCATACAGAAATAGTAATGGCAATAGTTCAAAACATTGCTCGAAGAGAGATCAAAAACTGATTAAAGTACAGTACCCTACAAGCATAATCACATTGATGTTATTGGTTTGAATATAAAATAATTTTGTATATACATTGTTTAATACATTTTCTTTCGTAGTGGGATTTCTGATTCCAATTTAGATGGCCATTGTTGTATAGCTGTGCTAGCTATTTGATGTGAGCAGGATGTTTCTACTGTGGATGTACAATACATTTTAAAATACTCTTCCAATTGGTTCAGAGTGGATGGATTCTGCTCTCAGTCATCATCATGACAATTGCCTGCTCTTTAAAACGTCCCTTATCCCAAAGCCTCTCAGTATTACAGCTTCAGTCAGCAATCCCGCCGCAGCCAGAGAGCAATTTCCATTTAATCTAACTACAAGGCTGAAGCAGCTCGTTGCTAGCTGTGTTCACGGACAATAACACAGAGACAAAAAGGGATTTGACTATGCAAGAATAACCCTCCTCTGTCTGTCTGTCTGAAGACAACATATTCAGCCCAGCACAAACACAGACAAACAAAACAGGCCACGGCAATCTTCTTCTGAGTGCACTTGACAGTCTATTATTGTTTATGAGCATGGCTGTCTGAGTTTGGTCCTATATTCAGTAGTATTGTATTAATTCTGTCTCCCGGCCTCAGCATGGGGAAACAGGCAGCATACCCCTCACAACACACAAACATCTCAATTTAACCCCAGCTCATAATACTCAAGCCGTGTTGTAGGGACTGACGTTTGTAGCCTAGCCATTAGCTTGCTACATTAGCATCCATACGTTAGCCTCCATACAGTGGGGAAAAAAAGTATTTAGTCAGCCACCAATTGTGCAAGTTCTCCCACTTAAAAAGATGAGAGAGGCCTGTAATTTTCATCATAGGTACACATCAATTATGACAGACAAATTGAAAAAAAAAAAATCCAGAAAATCACATTGTAGGATTTTTTATGAATTTACTTGCAAATTATGGTGGAAAATAAGTATTTGGTCACCTACAAACAAGCAAGATTTCTGGCTCTCACAGACCTGTAACTTCTTCTTTAAGAGGCTCCTCTGTCCTCCACTCGTTACCTGTATTAATGGCACCTGTTTGAACTTGTTATCAGTATAAAAGACACCTGTCCACATCCTCAAACAGTCACACTCCAAACTCCACTATGGCCAAGACCAAAGAGCTGTCAAAGGACACCAGAAACAAAATTGTAGACCTGCACCAGGCTGGGAAGACTGAATCTGCAATCGGTAAGCAGCTTGGTTTGAAGAAATCAACTGTGGGAGCAATTATTAGGAAATGGAAGACATAAAAGACCACTGATAATCTCCCTCGATCTGGGGCTCCACGCAAGAGCTCACCCCGTGGGGTCAAAATGATCACAAGAACGGTGAGCAAAAATCCCAGAACCACACGGGGGACCTAGTGAATGACCTGCAGAGAGCTGGGACCAAAGCAACAAAGCCTACCATCAGTAACACACTACGCCGCCAGGGACTCAAATCCTGCAGTGCAAGACGTGTCCCCCTGCTTAAGCCAGTACATGTCCAGGCCCGTCTGAAGTTTGCTAGAGTGCATTTGGATGATCCAGAAGAGGATTGGGGAGAATGTCATATGGTCAGATGAAACCAAAATATAACTTTTTGGTAAAAACTCAACTAGTCGTGTTTGGAGGACAAAGAATGCTGAGTTGCATCCAAAGAACACCATACCTACTGTGAAGCATGGGGGTGGAAACATCATGCTTTGGGGCTGTTTTTCTGCAAAGGGACCAGGACGACTGATCCGTGTAAAGGAAAGAATGAATGGGGCCATGTATTGTGAGATTTTGAGTGAAAACCTCCTTCCATCAGCAAGGGCATTGAAGATGAAACGTGGCTGGGTCTTTCAGCATGACAATGATCCCAAACACACCGCCCGGGCAACGAAGGAGTGGCTTCGTAAGAAGCATTTCAAGGTCCTGGAGTGGCCTAGCCAGTCTCCAGATCTCAACCCCATAGAAAATCTTTGGAGGGAGTTGAAAGTCTGTGTTGCCCAGCGACAGCCCCAAAACATCACTGCTCTAGAGGAGATCTGCATGGAGGAATGGGCCAAAATACCAGCAACAGTGTGTGAAAACCTTGTGAAGACTTACAGAAAACGTTTGACCTGTGTCATTGCCAACAAAGGGTATATAACAAAGTATTGAGAAACTTGTGTTATTGACCAAATACTTATTTTCCACCATAATTTGCAAATAAATTCATAAAAAATCCTACAATGTGATTTTCTGGATTTATTTTTCTAATTTGGTCTGTCATAGTTGACGTGTACCTATGATGAAAATTACAGGCCTCTCTCATCTTTTTAAGTGGGAGAACTTGCACCATTGGTGGCTGACTAAATACTTTTTTTCCCCACTGTATGTTAGTGTCATTGTATTAGGCTAGCCATTAGCTTGGTCTCAGATATGTATGGCAACGATAAGCAGAGGAGTTGGCTAAACTAAAGCACATTGGCCTACAGATCTGGGATCAGGCTATTAAATATACAATTATTTGTTTATCTGTCTTAAAAATCAGGTTACTTTTTTTGTATGGTTTTGTTTTATATACAGTACATGTGAAAGGGGGAAGTGCCTTCCAAGCCTCTGTTTTGTTTTTTTGTTTGTTTTTTGTTACATCTCCTGCACATGTTCTTTTCACTTAACTTTAAAACTTCAGCATAATATACTTTTTTTGTGTGTGTGCAAATTAATACAAAGGGCCAACTATATAAGCTAGCTACACAGGTGTGGGCTGTTGTGTGAAAATCAAATGGAAGCTAGCTAGCCTGTGAAGTGACCGATGGCAGCAGTCTCAAAGGAAACAACGAAACAGCCTATCAAAAGGGATGAAAGAGGTCCTTTCTATTAGAGCTACAACACTTGACTATTCTAATAACGCTTAGCTGACCTTCATTAACATGTAAACACAAACTGGGGATGTGATTGAGTGTAGTGCACACCACTGCATCCGAGAGAGAGAATAATATTTGCATGTTGCAGGACCACATCATTATGCCTCTGTCTGTTTGAGGACACTTTGTATGAGAGAGTTGTTTGCTGGAATATCATCAGAGGATTTAAGGATGGTAATCCTAGCCCAGTGGTTAAAATACACCCTGAGGATTACTCCTGGAGTAGTACAGAAGGCTTACTGCTCACTGATGTTTTGGCTCCTAAAGAAGTACTGATGTTCTGGTTGGTTCGCTCATGCATTTACCTACAATGTGTTATCCTTAACAACCAGAAGACATAGGGGATCCATACATGCATACTGAAGCAATTTTAACAATTTTTTATCACAACATTAGCATTTAACTGGGACTGGGATGTATACAAACTATTATAACTAGGCTATATCCACAATGTGTTTGCCCTACTACTAGAACCCAAAGGGATCTCTTTCATACTGTAACTAACTTGATTTAGCTAATAGCCAGCCGCTCTAACTAACAGTTTCCAAATCTAATTAAACATGTGTTAGAGGAAGAAGGAAAAAATAGCCTTTTAGCTCAGAGTAAACGTAAAAGGAAGTGTAGTGATGGAGTTCGTCATATTGTTTTTGTCTCATTTCCACTAAAGAACATACTCCGCTGGAATAAATGGGCAGTGATTCAGCATGACTGTGTGCAGTCTCAGCATGGAGCCATTGTGGAATGCAATTATCACTTCAGCTAACAGACTACTGGGCAGTATGAGAGGGAACCACTGGGATGCCAGGGGGAAGTGAGGAAGTGCGTAGGAAACATGCAGTTAGTTAGAGGAGTGTTTAGGGCACAGGAAGGTCAGGTGTGTGTGTGGAGGGGGAATTGTGTGTGTGTGTGTGTGTGTGTGTGTGTGTGTGTGTGTGTGTGTGTGTGTGTGTGTGTGTGTGTGTGTGTGTGTGTGTGTGTGTGTGTGTGTGTGTGTGTGTGTGTGTGTGTGCATGCGTGTGTGTGTGTGTGTGATCTAAATGCCTGCTGCTCAGTACCTCACAGTATTATGTCAGATCAGCTCAATGTCCCCTGCTTGCATACAAAACATACAATACAATCTACAAACGGTTAATTGTTCAACCATTAACCCACTCTTTCTTACACATACTAACGTCACATTATAGGCATTTTCCCATCCAGAAAACTGTCCGAGACCTTCATGTTTTTCATGTCTTTACGAGTATGGAAGTCATTATTTTCTCCATTATGGCCCCATAAATGATTTCCATGGAAGTGACGGTGCCAAGGCTGCTATTGTACTCCATTTACAACTTCCCTTGGCAGACCTTATCCAAAATTAATTCCTTG